>NW_027501226.1:0-64625 GCF_021521415.1 Bidens hawaiensis | reverse complement strand
CATATTTTTATATTTTTACATTTTTCATAAGAATAAAAACACACTCTTTTTGTACTTTTCTGATTTCTCCCACTAAAAATATAACCAAAAAGAGAAAATCCGCAGAAAAATAACAAAAAACTAAAAAACGATCTTCCAACATGAATAAAGTCTTTTTGAGATATTGTTCACCAAAAATAAATTTTTCATTTTAAAGTATTTATGGTGAACAAGTTTGTCAGTTGAAAATTTTTTTTTATGAATTTTAATCATTGTAATTATCATCATTTCAAAACACCCATCATATACCAAGATACTCCACTATCAATATTTTGATAACACCAATTGATTTGTTATTGATAGATCTTCTTAGAAATACCTCACAAAAGCTATATAATTAATGAGAAACGGGAGCCCAGACAATAGTCTTAGGTTGACTAGTATCCTCAACATGATCAGTATAAGCAAATGGGATTTTTGGTTTCCAAGCTGGCCAACGGTTTATCAGCTTGCTGTCTCAACAAATCAAAATCATAGAAACCATGATACCTTTAAGGAGATTTCAAAAAACTGGTAATATAATCTCTTTATTGTTTAGCTTTTGTTTAAGAGTCTCAAATTGCCCAAAAGTTAACTGTAGGTCCCTGGAATGGATCGATATAGGAATGACACATACTATTAGAGGTGCGGAATCCCTCTGATTAACGCTAACAAGATGTAAATGAATATAACAAGAAAAATTCTCTTTAAACGATTCTTCTATTAATGGTAAATTGATTACAATCAACCTAAGAACACGAGACTACGAAACAGTTGTTTGTTTTTTCTCTAGAACGGCTGGATAGGGATGGAAGTGTATGGAATGTCTTACAATGTCTAACCCTAACCGAACATCTCTTTATATATTAGACAAGTTCGTCTGACCCATTAGAGGCGAACTTAACAACTTCGCTAGTTAAGTTTGCTGCCATTCCAAGACCGTTTACATAACATTCAAACACAAACATATTACAGACTTGATTACAAACTTGTATGCAATTTTTAAGATTAAGAGTGTAACCACTTCCTATTAAAAAAGGAAAATGGTCACGTTTGATAACTTAAAGTAGTGGTTCGTATGACGTTTGGTGTGGTATGCTTTGGCCTAATAAGTTCCATCACCCTTTTCTAACCCTCCAGGTAAGCAACCAGGTCCCGCGGCTGATTAGGATATACGCATTGCTTATCCTTAAGTTTAATACCTTGGTGTCAAGGGTTCGAAAAACAAGTATGTCCGTCTTACAGTTACTACATACCCGTCATGTAAAACCATCTTTAAGGAGATCGAAATATCGAAACACGAGTTATTACATTAAACATCACAAATTCGTTGAAAAATATAAAAGATTACAAATTGCTTAGGCATAAGCCTTAGAGTTTGTGTGTGAGTATGTGTGCATGCAACGTTATAAAATATTATAAATATAATTGAAGCATATGAACAATCTTAAAAGATGCGGACACATAGCACAAAGGCTATACATGCAGTTGGGCACTAAAAAAAATATAACTATACTAGGTCATTACCTCTAACCACCTATCTTATTGTCACGGCTCTTATACCAATCTATCTGTAACACCCCGGCTTTAAGCGGAATATGCTCGGGTGCAACGTACAGATCATTCATAAGCTCATAACACTATTAATAATGACCATATATTTATTTATACCGTAAATTCACAAGTACACAAATAGTTTGATAATAAGACAAACAACATTACATCTAAATGAAACAAATATTATTCATTTAAATAATCCTAAGGTATAACTAGTTTTCCTATCCTAACACTTCATCGTATCAACCTGCAGCACGTTTAAAATAATATATTTTGTCAACAACACATGTTGGTGAGTTTTCATAAGTTTTTACGTATATAAGTATATATAAAATGCGCGATTCAATGATCGTCATGCAATAAATATTCAAACATAATGTAAATGAAATCAAATAGTGTCGTCTTTCCGTTAATTTAGCCGAATCAATAGAAGTCGGGGAAATGAGAACCACCTTACGTAAACAACCGAAGTCGTAACGTTAGACGGCGCAGGTACGTCCCGTCGTACCCTCCCACTATGTGTATGTGTTTGCGTTTGCATAACTTCCACCATAAAAATAGTAAACAAGTTGCACATAATTCACGTATAATCATAAACAAGATTTGAGAATAATATTAACACGAACGATATGTGTAAATCGGTTTGTAAACAATTTCATAACTAACGAGATAAAAAATTTGTGACATGATACATCCCAAAAATATTAAAAGCGTTAAAAGGGAGTTATGAAAAACTCACATGTTAAATAAGCAAGAATGAGTAAATAAGCGAAGATGTCTTTAAGTGAGTGAACCGACATGGTTTGGTTCAATAAGTGACCCTAGATAAATAAATAACTATGATCAAAATAACTTCGAGGAAAGATAAGGAATAGATAGCCGACATGTTCGTTTTATAATTCTTAAACGAAAAGTTTGTTAAAAATATATTTTTATTCCATTTTTATAAGTTAAATGAAATAGTTTAGTTACTTGATTTTTAATCAATTTATTAGTTTTAGAAAAAATAAAAAAATAAAGGTTATAATAATTATTAGTTAATTTCAATGATTTCGGTTCGTTTCCAAGCCGAATATTGTTTAATCAAACAAGTTTAACGAGTGGTTCATGTTTTTGGTCGGATATGAACTCGGTTTTGATTCAGATTTATGACATATATGCTTGAAATGATAAGATGGCGTGAAATGTTGGAAAATCTTAGTCTTGTTTATTAGTGTTACAAAAGTTAGTTTTTAACATAAAACTTTTTCTTAACCGAACATTAACGTGCCGACGAGCGATAGTGAAAACACAACCACAGTTGTTAATTTAGAGTGACAACATGATGATGATCACATGATATGTTGTACAGAAATAAGACAAAAATGACCCAAGAATGGAATATCAAAGAAGAAAGAAGAACTTGATCGGTTTGACTTTCTTGGTCAAACTTGGATTTTAGCACCAACTGAAAAGCAAGAAAACAATATAGAGTGTAAATGGTTGTGGTAAATAATTTGTAGAAGACTTCAACTCGTTAATAATAAGGATGAAGTGATTAATTGCATAAGCCAGTCATAAGGCTAGTCTTAAGCAATAGTAATCACCGATTCAATGAGTTTTGACCCAATTTGGTAAGGGTGGAAGTTAATTATCAACAAAAAAATAGTCTAGGTTCATCCAAGACTTGCAAAAACGAGTCAAATGGCGGGAATTTAAAGAGGATGAGAAGAAGGCAGTTGACCCTTTTTGAAGAACACCGATAATTATAAACAATTAAATAACACAATCAAATACTCAACAAATACGGAGATTTTATTAATAACTGATGATTCGAAAAGTATCAAAATTTTAAAATGGGTCTGGTTTTCAGCTTTTTCAAAATGAGGAATGTCACAACAACAAGGTACACTACCAAAGAAGGGTGTTTCTATTCTACTGATGTGGATAACAAATGTAACTGGGACAACAACCAGGGTAAAGGTTCAAGTTCACATCATCACCAGCAACATCAAACCAGGAAGTTTGACAACAATCGTTCATTCAAACAGAAATCTGCAGCGAACCAGAATTCGAGCTCGTATAATGGAAATCTACTGACATGAAACAAGTGTAGTTTTCATCACTGTGGTCAATGTGTGCGAAACGTGTGCCAATGGTGTGGAAAGTTGGGACACGTAGCGAAGGATTTCAGAGTTCAACTTCAAAGCAAAGCAGCAAGCCAGCCTCAACAACAATCTCAACAACAAATGGGTTTTACTAAGGGTTGCTACCAGCGTGGTAGGGAGGGTCATATCAAGAGGGATTGCCCTTAGATGAACGACAATAGCAACAATGGTGAGAGCGGTGGCAGTAACAACAACAATGGGAATGCGGCCAAGGCTTACATGATAGGAAAAAGTGAGGTTCAAAATGATTCTAACGTTGTAACTGGTAATTTTCTTTTAAACGACCATTTTGATTATATCATTTTTGGCACCGGTGCCGACTGGACTTTTTTCTCCACCCGTTTTGGAGAACTACTTAATCTAACCCTAACTCGCTTAGAGTTTAAACATGTCGTAGAACTCGCCGATTGCAAGCTTATAAACGGTGTAAAATAAATCTCTCTAATCATGTTATTGGTATTGATCTCATGCTAGTTCCACTCGGAAGTTTTGATGTCATAGTTGATATGGACTGGTTATCTAAAAATCACACTCAAATTCTCTGTCAGGAGAAAATTGTTCGTTTCCCCTTTCTCATGGAGAAATTCTATTCGTTCATGGCGACAAGGGTGCTACTGCCATAGGCATCATCTCTTGCGTGAAGACCCATAAGTGTTTGCAAAAATTTATCTCGCTATTTTGTCACTCGTCACACATAAGCAAACCGAAGAGAGGAAAATCGAAGATAATCCTATCATTCACGACTTCACCGGCATTTTTCCTAAGGACTAGCCTGGTCTTCCTCCTCATAGACAGGTCGAATTCGAAATTGGCTTCTCCCCTGGAGTGGCGCCCATCGCCCGAGCACCGTACCGACTCGCTCCTAATGAACTACAAGAACTGTCTTCTCAGCTTCAAGAGATTTTGGATAAGGGATTTATCCAACCTAGCTCATCTCCTTCGGAAGCCCCGGTCCTATCCATTAAGAAGAAAGACAAGTCTTTCCGTTTATGCATAGACTACCTTGAACTTAACAAGGTTACTATTAACAATCGTTATCCCCTTCCTAGATTGACGATTTGTACAATCAACACAAAGGGTCTAATTTCTATTCCAAGATCGATCTAAGTTTAGGCTATCACCAGCTGAGATCCGTGACGAAGTCATTTCTAAGACAGCTTTTGGAACCTGGTATGGCGATTATGAGTTTCTAATCATGCCATTCGGATTAGCTAATGCTTCTGCGGTTTTCATTGATCTCATTAAACGAGTGTGTAACCCTTATCTTGATAAGTTGATCATCATGTTCACTAATGATATTCTTGTTTACTTAAGGAATAAGGAAGAACACGAAGAGCACCTGCATCTTATCCTAGATCTCTTGAGGAAAGAGCAACTCAACATGAAATTCTCTAAATATGACTTCTAGATTCATGAAGTCAATTTTCTTGGACATGTGGTCAACAAGGCTGGCATACATATTAACCCGACTAAGTTCGAGTCTATCAAAAATTAGGTAACCCTGAAAACCCCCCACCGAAGTACATCAATTTCTTGGTCTTGCGGGTTACTACCGTAGATGTATTAAGGGATTCACAAAAATCGCTCAGCCCCTCACGGCTCTAACCCAAAAGGGTAATGTTTACAAAAGGGGTGAAACTCAAGAATATGATTTTCAATGATTTGTATTGCAACTAGTTTGCCATTATTGGATGGAATAGACGATTTCGTAGTATACTGCGGATGCTTCAATTCAAGGCCTTGGTTTTGTTTTGATGCAACGCGAGAAGTTTATTGCCTATACCGCTCGTCAACTCAATATTCATGATAAAAACTATACGAAACACGATTTAGAGTTGGGTGCCGTAGTGTTTGCTCTCAAGATTTTAAGAAATTACCTGTACGGTACTAAATGTACGATTTATACCGATCACAAGAGTCTCCAGCAAATCATGGAATAGAAGGAGTTGAACATGTGAAAACGTTGTTGGGTCGAGCTTCTGAATGACTACGAGTTTGCTATTAAGTGCTATCCGGTAAAGCTAACATTGTAGATGACGCCTTCAGCCGAAAAGAAACCAAACCTAGACGTGTTCGAGCTCTACAGCTCACTATCCATGCTAGTTTATCCCTCAACTTCGTCAAGCTCAATTTGAAGCCTTGAAGGTTGATAATGTAAAGTCTAAAATTCTCCATGGTGCAGCTAAGAATCTTGTTCAAAAATCAGATAATTTATACTATTTAATAAAGATTGTGTAACAGCCCAGCTACTGCCGCACCATAATATCGTCTACTTTGGCCGAGATGTACCACCATCTCCTCAAGGATTTGCTTTGGTTGCCCAGGTGGAGACTTCCCAGGAAGTTAACCATGCTGGTACCATTCCCACCTGATCACGCTTAACAATGGAGTTCTCCTCTCATCCATTACCATTAAGCACCCAAAGCACATTATGATGGGGAATGTATTCATCTCCTTATATAGAAGGATTTGTTCTCCTTCCCAACCGATGTGGGAAGTCATGATCCATCCCCCTTAGGGGGTCCAGCATCCTCTCGGGACCTTGAACCAATGGTCCTGACCTAGCTCTGTACTATCTGTTAAAGCCTAGCTACCCGTCGCATCATAATATTATCCGCTTTGGCCAGGACGAACCACTATCATCTCACAGATTTGCTTTTGGCCAGGACGAACCACTACCCATTCTAATACTCAGTCCACCTGAGCACGCTTAACTATGAAATTCTTCTCTCATCCACTACCATTAAGCCCCCAAAAGACGTTATGATGGGGAAGGTAACAACCTCCTTATAAAAAAGGTTTGTTCTCCTCCCAATAGATGTGGGATGTCACAATGGTATCTGTCGGGGCTTTTTCATTCTGATATATGATTAGACATTAATGTTACACACATATAACACACATGCCCAGCTACGGCCACACCATAATATTGTCTGTGCTTTGGCCGGGACGAAATACCATCACGTCATGGATTTGCTTTTGGTTTCCCGGGTGGAGACTTCCCAGGAGGTCACCCATCCTGATACTACTCCCACCTGAGCACGCTTAACTATGGAATTCTCCTCTCATCCACTACCATTAAGCGCCCAATACGCTTAATGATACGGAAGGTATCCACCTCCTTATAAAGAAGTTCCCCAACCGATGTGGAATGTCACACATAGTGCGAATTCCGTATTACGGAGGTTTGCGAGAACTCGTTATGGATGAAGCACGGAGTTCTAGATAATCAATTCACACAAGCTCTGATAAGATGTATCATGATTTTAAGACCCTCTATTGGTGGCCAAACATGCAAATTGAAATTGCTGATCATGTGAGGAATTTCTTAACTTGCACCAAAGTCAAGGCTGAATACCAATAATATAACGTATAATATACTTAATTCCCGTGTACATTTTATTTAATATTTTATTAGTTTACGTTCGGTTTTTGTTAAGATTTGTATACTACTAACATATTTGAATAATGTAGGTCTCGGAACTTGTTCGTGGTTAAAGAGGGCGAAAAACGATCAAAAACAAGCCGAACCGGAGAACCAAAGGATCAGGAAACGAACCAGACCAGACTAGGCCCCCTAGGCCGGAGCGCCGCGCGACGGGGGAGGGAGTGCCCACCGCGCGGCGCGGCGGTATGATTTTCCAGAATGTTCGTTCGTTAACCGCCTTATCGTATTTTTGGACACCTGTTGCCTATATAAAAACCCCTAAACTCACCTTGAAGCTCCAGACAATTTTGGTGAGCTCCGAGGAGTTCGAGAGCAGATTTTGGCAGCTTTGGAGTCGAAAAATCAGCTGGTACTGCGAGTATTGGTTGAAGACGAAGAACATGGGTTTTATCTTTTGTTTCTTTCGTTTTCGTTTATTTTACGCCATGAATTCTTATTTGCTTGTTTTGTTTAAACCTAAGATGCTAGGCTAAATTGCATGAACTACTTAGGCTTAAGATGAACTTACTTTGATGTTTTGATTTGACTTTGGGATTGTTTATCGTTATGGTTTTTATGGTTTAGTAAAAGATTTATTTATATTTGATTGATGCGTATGAATGCTTAGGATTGTTTAATGAGTTTTATTCCATAGTTTTCCTTGATTATTGTCTTTCATATGATAGGATTGCTATTAGGATAATTACTTCATGTTTTTGATTATTTTATGATTGATGTCATGCTAAGGTCATAGGAATAATATTGTCGAATAAACCTAAGTGTGCTGCTAACCTAAATCTATAAAGTGCTAGGTTATTGATAGGTCTTTACTATTTAATGTTGCTAGATTTAGTTCTTCGTTAGGAGTCCGTCTAGGGTTGATTATTTATTATTGTTTATCAAATCAATTAAATATAGTAAATTTCCTTTGATTTCCGCACTGTAAGGTAGGATTTCATTATAAAGGAACTAAATTATAAATAATTGGGTGATCGTAAGGGAACTTGATTTTTAAAACTGGTGTGTGTTAAAACTTGTTAGAAATCCATAGGTGTCTCTTGAGAAGGGTTAGGGGTCCTGTTCGGGTTTTTTTTTAAGTGTCTATTTTACGATCCCAGTTCCATAACTAAATAGTCTCCCGGTTAATTGATAACTGAAACTTAGGGGATTCTAGCCTAGGTGGTTGTTCATCATCATCTGAATTAAGTCTAAGTTATAAGTTTAGTCGTCCTTAGTTTTCTTAATTGGTTAAAATTAGTTTAAAATTAGTTTATTAGTAAAACCCCCCTTAGGCAAATAATAAATAAATAGTCGTGTCTGTAGTTGAGTCTAATTTAGCTGGTTTACGTAATTTAAAGAGTCTCGTGGGTTCGATATCTGGACTTACTTAGCTATAATAGAGTCGATTGGTTCACTTGCTGGTTAGTAGTTTAGTTAAGTTTAAGAGTCTAGAATTTATTACTTAGTGTTTAGACTAGCGTTTATTTAGTTAATAAATTAATAACTACTTTTAGCACATCAACCAAAAACTATTTGGATTTCTTATGCAATCGGAAATTACATCATGGAAATGGAGCAAATATACATGGACATCAAACTAAGCTTCCTAGGGCGGTTGGTAGATGCGATATCATCTAGGTAATCGTGGGTCGGTTGACAAAATCCGCACTGTTCCTTGCAATCAAAGAATCAAACAAGCTGGAGAGGCTTGCCCATATCTACATCAAGGAAGTATTCTCTTCGCACAGAGTGCCAATCTCTATCATTTCGGATCGTAATACTCATTTCACTTCCCGCTTTTGGGTATGCCTGCACAAAGCTCTTGGCTCGCAGTTGGATATGAGCACCACATATCACCCACCAACCGACGATCAGAGTGAATGCACAATTCAAACCTTAGAGGATATGCTACGTGCATGCGTTATCAATTTTGGTAGTAAGTGGGAGAGTCACCTACCGTTGGTGGAATTCTCCAACAACAACAGCTATCATACACGTATTAAAGTTGCGCCATATGAAGCACTGTATGGGCCTATGTGTCGGTACCTATTTGCTGGTCAGAGGTGGGTGAGAGTAAGCTTAGTGGTCCTGAACTCGTGCTCGAAACTTAGAAAATGATTGTGCAAATCCAAATTCGAATGGCGGCTGCTCGTGATCATCAAAAGAGCTACGCCGATAATCTTCGTAAACCTTTAGAATTTAAAGAAAGAGAAAAGTTCTTCTAAAAGTCTCACCCTGGAAGGGTGTTATCCATTTCAGTAAACGAAGTAAGCTAAACCTGTGCTACGTTGGACCATTCGAAATCGTGGAGAAGATAGGTCTGGTAGCTTATGTCATAATTGTTTTGGTCAAAAATTAACAACAGTGATTTTGTAACCAATTTAGTAAATTGGGACTAGATGCTTGTAAAGATAGTATGAACACAGAGATTTGGTGCGAGGAAAAAACCTGTTATCCTTAGGATAACAAGAAAAAAATCCCGGGTGGTGAAAACTATCAGCACTGGTTTATTAATAATAAAGGTGATTACAAGTGTGGAACTCAAACTTGATTATGATTATAGAGAATGCGAGTACTAGTAAGTTCTCGAGTGCTAGAGTGTTTTTTGATCAAAGGTTGTAGCTCTATTTATATATGTAAATAGCTAACAATAAATCCTATAAATAAGGAAATAGTAGACTAAATCTTTATTCAGCCGCCAATCACTCCATTAAACACATTTCCCTTTTTCGTCACGTTCTATTAACGGAATGTCCGAGTCTTCAGCTAATTTTGATAATTACTTTGACCTGCTAAACAAGGAAAGCAGCGGACGACGTGTTAGTTATATAACATAATTATGATACCTGTTACCTTGGATGATACCGCATCTGGGAGTTGTTCTGAATATAATGTTTGCTGAGGATACTGAAAATCCGAGCCCCAACAATTGTCCCCAAATTTTAATAGTTGTAGATATGGTTTACAGCTGTAAAAATTTTTGAATTTTGAATTTTGAATTTTGAATTTCTGCATGTGTGGACGATCTTGGCTACACGTGTTCATCATCCGTGACTCCTAAACATCTATATTTATCCGAGATAAATATTCCTAATTCATTCCACCGTCTTCATAGGTAATATAATCTTTTCTTATTTCTCTTGCTTTTCATCTTCTCAAATCATGAGTCCGAAGCTCCATAAGTCTAGTGTCGAAGATTTCATATCGCAAAATCTCCTTGCTAGTCCAGCGAGTGAGATATGCATTTTTTATGATGCCGATATCACTAATCTGCGGTCTCGAGGATGTTTTCCTCCGCGAACAGTTTTTAGACCTTTCGACACCGCGCTTTCTTCTGATCATGCTTCAAAAACCTGGATCTGTTTTCCGTTTTTGTCGTTTAAAATCGGCTTTTCGTACCCATTCCCTACCTTTACCACAGAGTTCTTTTCTAGAACGAGTCTTGGTTTCGCCCAAACCATGCCGATGGTTTGGAGGACCTTGCTCGTTCTGGAGAGATTGATCGCTGATCATGCTCTTGACTTTACCCTTTCTGAGCTTGCGTCCGTGTATGATCTTCGCAGCTATGGATCTTCAAGATACCTTCTTAAAACTAAGTCTGGCCGAACCCCGCTTTTTCTGAAAAACACCCAGAACAACGACCAGTGGAAGAGACAATTCTTCTTTGTGAAAAGAGATTCCCTCCCTAATTCTAATAATCTTCCTTATCTTTGGGTTTCCAAAAGTAGGATACTTTATCTTGAAGATATACATTGACATCTTTGTAACTGATATTTCTGTTTTTTGCAGCTTTGAAGTTCTTTGAGATTGCCCCTCCCACCAGAGAAACCGAGGATAAGCTTGCCTCTTTCTTTCTCAGTGACGAGGAAGAGAGAACGTTTTATTTTTAGTCAAGCTTTTAAGAACCATCTCCGTCCGCGAGTTCCGTTATGTATGGTAAGATATATTCGAGATGTTAGTAGGATTTTTAAGGACCAGAGATACTAACCTGTGTACTTGTAGGCAAGTCTGCTCCTGCTTTGCTCTTGAAGATATTGACAGCATGGCATCCACCCAAAGCACTATCAAGAAGGAACATGTTTCCAGCTCTATCCCTCGTCCAGAAGGCAGCCGAGCGAAAGGTTCTAAGAAACGGAAGAGTCAAGAGACCAGCGAATCCATTCCTGTGCACGACGTTGATTTCCACGATACCGTGAATAAGACTCAGTAGGTATCTTTTCAGTTTGTCATGATTTCCTATATCTTGAGGATAATTTATATTGAGAATTCTTTATCCTTGTAGGGCCTTCAGGATCTTTCCTCCCGGTTTGCTGCCATGAGCCTTGAACTCCATGAAGCCCATACTCGTATCTCTGAACTGATGAAGATAGGGGTCACAAAGACCAGTCTTCTTGATAAGAAGACCAAAGAGCTGGACGACATGAAACTGGAGCTGTTACTGGCCAAGAAGGAACTGGTCCATCAAGAGGCTGAATGCTTGGTAAAGGTCTATAAGCCTATGGAGGGGGCGAAGAAGTCTGCTGCTGTTTCCGTATTCCAATCCCGGCTCAGGATGGCTAAAAAAGCGAAGGAAGCTGGTCTGGACACTCCCTTTTGGGATGTAGCTGGTTGGGAAAGGGTCTTGGCTGAGCTGAATGGGGAAGCGGTGGAGGAGGCTGGTCCGAGCGGAGCGGAGAAGCTTGCAGAGGAGGCAGTGGATGTGGCGATCAAGGGAGCGGTGAAGGCGGTTGGTGATGAGGTGCAATTGGGCAGTGATGGTGGTAAAGAAAAGGCTTGAGCCCAATTTTTATGTGTTTGTGGTTTGTTATGGGTTGTAATGGTTATTGAACAATTTTTATTCTCCTGTCTTGAACAAGTAAGCTTAGGATAATAGGATACATGGGTGGAGGGATCTTGACTTTCCAAGACGAAGCCCATGTTGTCTTTACTTTTAAACATATGACAATATTCGGGTGGAGGGATATTGGGTTTTCAAGACGAAACTCGGGTGTTGCCTTTTAATTTCATGCACTAATGATTAGTAATAATATAATCTTTTGGCTTTAAGCATTGTGTTTAGTAACTTATAAGTTTTGGTTGGAATATTACATGTCTTTAATTTTCTGAAATAAATTACTTCGAGGATAGTGTATCTTGAAAACATGTTTCTTGAATACTTATAGTTTCAGAAAAAGTATCTTTTAAGACTTTAAAATATCATGAGGATCATATATCCTGAACATAAAATACTTTTACGTTTTTAGAAAACATAATCAAAAGACTTATTAGGGATTGATATAAAATATCTTAAGGATAATATATCATTGTGTCTTGTGTGAGCTATCACAACCAAACCAAAAGATCATACCTTGAAATATAAATTGAGTGATAGAACTAAGTGTAAGGAGTACCTTCATGGAGATCATTTATAAATCTAGTTAGCTTACATATGATGTCTCCAATTGTTGAGCTTTTTGAAGTATCATGTTTCTGGAATTTTTCTAAGTCAAAACAACTTTGTAATATCTCTCCATTTAGTGATTGTTCGATCTTCGATCTGTCAAAACAAAGTTAGATAATCATGGCGATGAAGCCTATCTACTGGCGATAAAGCCTTTTTACTAGCGATAAAGCCTTTTCACTGGCGACTAGGCCTTTACTTGAGAGACATGAAAATATCTAAGCTTGAGATAACACTAGGGAAAGTCCCAAACGTACGGGCATGTCAATGCCACAACTTGAGATAACATGAAAGTTTTATAAACCTTAGATAACATGAAAATGTTATAAACTGTATGTGTGACACGTCTGCCACTTATCTTAAGGATTCGGTATATAGCCAACAACAAACGGATTATCAGTCGGTCTGGTCCGCCTGTCTTGAACTACATCCGAATCATCGTGCACTCCAGGTGATCGTTAGAAAGGTGAAGACCTTTAAACCTTAGGAGATATCCGAGATATCTTATTTGTGCGCTCCAGGCGTTCATCGGAAAGGTGAAAACCTTTAAACCTTAGGAGATATCAGGGATATCTTATTCGTGTGTGAGGTGATCAGCCTCTGACCGTTGTGATGATAACATATCCTTGGGATAACTGCAAAACACTAAACTCTTGATGAGGGGTGGGTGTTAGCCTGGCTAACACCCCTCCGATGCTTAAGTCAGTAAACTTGATTTAGAGATAATAAAGTTCAAGGAGTACAAAAATAGATGAGGGAACTTACCTTTATCCTAAGGATATGAACATATCAGTCAAGGATACTAACAAAAATATGCTTTAAGGTGGATAGCATTCCAGGCTCTTGGTATAGGAACACCTTCCATAGTGATTAACCTGTAGGCCCCTTTTCCTGCTTCTGAATCGATTAAGTAAGGGCCTTCCCACTTTGGAGCTAACTTTCCATCTGCTGGGTTAGTGGTATTCTGAAATGCCTTTCTTAACACCATATCTCCTACTTGGAATCTTCGAATCCGAATATTCTTGTTGTAGGACTTGGCTATCCTTTGTTGGTATGCTGCCATTCTGATCTTGGCGAGATCACTAAGTTCATCAATGGTATCTAGGTCTTCAGTAAGGCTTGGTTGTTGACTTAGTATCTCGGATGCTGGTTCTTGCTATGGGGATCACCATCTCTGTAGGGATAACAGCTTCGGCCCCAAACACCAAAGAGAAAGGTGTTTGTTCCGTTGCATCTTTTGAAGTGGTTCTATCAGCCTAAAGAACAAATGGTAGTTCTTCAGCCCATTTTCCCTTCTTGGATCCCAATTTCTTCTTTAAATTGTTGATGATGATCTTGTTACTTGACTCTGCTTGACCATTGGCTTGAGGATGTACTGGAGTTGAAGTCACCATCTTGATTCCCCAACTTTCACAAAAGTTGGTTGTTCAACTACCGACAAATTGTGATCCATTGTCACAGACAATCTCTGCCGGGATACCAAATCTTGTCAGGATATTGCGTTTGATGAATGAGATCACATCCTTTTATTTAACTTGAACAAATGCCTCAGCTTTGATCCATTTGGAGAAGTAATCTGTCATTGCCAGCATAAAGACCTTTCCACCAGGAGCTTTGGGCAGCTTTCCCACAATATCCATTCCCCATTTCATAAATGGCCACGGGGATATGATAGGATATAATGGTTCAGCTGTTTGATGCAAGATGTTGCTGTGTCTTTGACAAGCATCACATTTTCTGGAGAAGTTCATTGCGTCCTTCTTCATTGTTGGCCAGAAGTAACCTATCCTCAGTATCTTGGATACTAAGGCTCTGCCCCCAGTGTGGTTTCCACAATCACCTTCATGTATATCCTTGAGAACTTCTTGATATTCCAAGCATCTCAAGTATGGACCTGCAAGTGATTTTCTATACAAAGTATTATTTAGGATAATATACTGGGTTACCTTCATTCGGAAAGCTCTTGGATTTTCTCCTTCTGGAATCTCGTTATCCTAAAGATACCGCATTATGGGATGGGTCCAGGATATTGGATTATCTTCAGGATTCGAAGTCTCCAAGACTTCTTGGTTCTCCTTCGTTTCTGGAGTCAAGATATGCACGATGGGTATCTTAACATCATTTGGTATCTTGAGAGCTGATGCCAAATTTGCTAAGGCATCTGCTTAGGTGTTCTCTTCCCTTGGTACCTGTACTATATCAAATGTTTCGAAACACATAGCTAATTTCTTAACTATTTCTAAATATTTTACTAAGTTTTCTGCATTCACTGCATAAGAGCCATTAAAATGGTTACCTAATAACAAAGAATCAACATAAACTTAAAGACACCTGACCTTCATACCCTTAGCTAACTGCAAACCAGCTATTAAGGCTTCATATTCAGCCTCATTATTAGTAGTTTGAAATTCACAAGATATAGATTGAGGTATTATGTCCCCCTGTGGTGATTTTAGCAGGATACCTAGACCTGTTCCTCTTATGTTGGAGGCACCATCGGTATGCAAAGTCCAACTTTCCTTGATCTCCAGTTTTTGAACTTCCTTTTCTACTTCCTCAAGTATATCCTGGCTAAAATCAGCCACAAAGTCGGCAAGTGCTTGAGATTTTATGGTTGTCCTTGGTTTATACAAGATATCGTATGCACTAAGCTTCACAGTCCACTTTGCCATCCTACCTGACATTTCTGGTTTTCTCAAAACAGCTTTAATAGGATAGTTAGTTTTTACATAAATAGCATGAGTTTCAAAATAATGCCTTAATTTAGTAGAGGCCATTATAAGTGCTAAAATCAACTTTTCAAGATAAGAATACCTGGATTCAGCATCTATTAGACTTTTACTTACATAATATACTGGATGCTGTTGACCTTCGTGATTTTTGACTAAGACAGCACTTATTGCACTTCTAGAAACAGCTAAGTATAAGGACAATGGTTCACCATCAATCGGTTTCATCAGGAGTGGTGCTGAGGATAAGTATTCCTTTAAAGATACCAATGCCCTTTCTTGCTTATCTCCCCATTCGAATTTTTGATTCTTTCTCAAGATATCATAGAAGTCTTTACACTTCTCTGAAAATCTTGAGATAAATTTATTGAGAGCTGCTATTCTACCTGTTAAACTTTGGACATCTTTGACATTTCTTGGCGATTTGATATCCAGGATAGCTTTGATCTGCTCAAGGCTTGCTTCTATTCCTCTCTTGGTAACCATATATCCAAGAAACTTTCCTGCTTTGACACCAAAATGACACTTCGCTGGGTTCAACTTCATGTTATACTCATCCAGGATGTCAAATGCTGTTGCCAATTCTTTGAGATGATCCTCCGCCTTTCTTGACTTTACCACCATGTCGTCTATGTATACTTCCATCGTGTCCCCCTGTTGGTCTTTGAACATCATGTTAACTAGCCTCTGGTATGTTGCACCTGCATTTTTTAGTCCAAAATGCATTGCAGTATAACAGTATATACCTGTGGGAGTCATGAAGGCTGTATCTTCCTGATCTGAAGGCTCCATTTGAATTTGTTGAAATCCTGAGGATGCATCCATGAAGGTTAGCAGCTCGTGGCCAGCAGTTGCATCCACCATTGAGTCAATGTGTGGGAGTGGGAATGGGTCTTTTGGACAGGCGTTATTCAGGTCTATGAAGTCCACACACACTCTCCATTTTCCATTTTTCTTCTGGACAACAACTTGATTGGCCAACCATCTAGGATATTGGACCTCTCTTATCATCTTGGTTTTGAGCAGCTTCTGCACCTCTTCTTGTATGATAGCGTTTCTCTCAGGAGCAAACTTTCTTCACTTTTGATGTACCGGCCTGAAAGATTTATCTATACCAAGTTTATGAGTAATTATAGATTTAGAGATACCTGTCATATCTTCATGTTTCCAGGCGAAGTTAGAAGCTCTTTTCTTTAAGAATGATATCAACTCCATCTCAATATCCTCAGGAATACTTGTCCCTAATATTACCTTGATTTCAGTATCCTAAAGATCCAAAGATACTTCTTTCACATCCTGCTCTCTTGCTTGCAGGACCTTCCCCGGTTGTTTCTGTAATTGCTATGCTTGAGTAGGTTTTGTAGTCCACTTCATTGATGAAGCATAACATTCCTTGGCATCTTGTTGCTCGCTTTCAATCTTGATGACCCCCCGAGGACTTGGTAGTTTCACACATTGATGATAAGTTGAGGGAACTGCCTTCATGCTATGGATCCAGGGCCTGTCTAATATCACATTACAAAAAGATAATGAGCCAATAAAACAAAATTTTTGTAGAGAGTTAGTTCCTTCAATATATATTGGAAGTTTGATTTCTCCCAAAGTGTTCTTGGTCTTGCCACTGAATCCTACTAGAACTGAGGATATTGGGATAATCTCTGTTTCAGGAATATCCATCTTCTTTAAGGCATCCATTTGGATAATATTCACAGAGCTTCTGTGACATCTGCCCCGATCCGACCCGACCCAGGTACCCGTTTCTCCGATCCGATCTCTTTCTTTTATGATTTAATATTTATACTTATACTTTACTTTTAATAATAATATATATTTTCCTTTCCGCCTTCTTTTCCCTCTTGTCGCCGTCCCGCCCTTACGCCTTGTTTCCCTCTTTTTCTTCTAACTCTTTGCTTGTCCTTTGTTCCTTCCCGCCTAAGGTTGTCTGCGCAGCTCCACGCGCCAGACCCCTTACAAGGAATCCTGCGTGAAGACCACCTGTTTCAGCGATACGCGAGACGAACTCTTCTCGCGGCGCGCTAAGAATTGTAATTCTTCTCGCAGCGCGCTAAGAACGGTAGTTCTTCCCGCGACGCGCTAGGAATTTTAGTTCCTCCCGCGGCGCGCTAAGAAATGTGATTCTTCCCGCGACGCGTTAAGGTTGGTTCTGTCTGCCTTCGCGCTCGCGCACTTTTGCCTTCGCGCTCCAGCCTTCTCGCGCTAAACCCTTTGAGTTTTCTTCTGTTTAATCTAGCCGTTGCTTTTGTGTTGTCTTATCTTTTGTGCTGTTGACCTAATCTGCTTTATGTCTGAAAAGTTACTTTCGGCGCAGCATGCGCACCAACCCCATTGGTTGGCAGAAAAAGTGACTGACATTATCTTTTGAGATCTACTTTTTCCATGCTTGACCAGTACCTTTTTCTGAACCGCCCATGCCTTTTTACTGTTCCCTGTCAGCTTTTTCTCTTTTTCCCTGCTGCCATATCTTTTGATATCTTTTGCTTTTGGAATCTTTTACTTTTTGAGATCTTTTCCCCTTTTTCTAGGGATTGTGTTCCCTAGGGTTTCTCTATAAATAATAGTATTATTTTTCCTAACACTACACACACAAAACACTTAATCTCTCCTGTCCTCCTCCTTGCTCTCTCTGCCGCCTCCCTCTCTGCCTCCGTCTTCCTCCCTGTTCTGTCCTGCTTTTCCGGTAATATATATTATATATAATAATTTACTTATTAATTATGCTAACTTATAATCAAGACTTAAAACAGATCGTTAAAACAATAATATTTAATTATAGGTTAACTTGTGCTTGTTTAAAGTTGGTTCTTGCTTTATCTTACACCGCACCGATTATCAAGTGAGTAATCTCGTACCTAATCCCTTTTTGCTTTTAATGTTTTGGGATGTTCATGTGTTCATACAAACTTAGAGTCTTAAACTTGTTTATGAGCTTTAGTCGCGCAGTATCCCATGTGTTGAGGACGTTTACTTGGCTGTTTATTTGTATGTGTGTATCATTAACCGCTTTGTTCGGCCTATTCCGCAGTTTTCATGGATCCATTAGATGAACACGGGAGACCTATCGTTTACGGTTTTCTTTGTTTACACTTGCACAGATGTTTTCTCGTTTTTGTGCTCAATTGGGAGTACGGATTGAACTATGAACTATGAGCTATGATCTATCTAGGCTTGATCACAATCTGATTGCACCCTTGTTAAACACCAGACATACACGTGTTGCGCGCAGATTTATTGTTATCTATGTATTGTATTAAACTTGATTTCTCACCAACACGCAAGTGTTTGACGTTTATTTTAACACATGTTCAGGTTTGCAGTAGCTGTTTTGGAGCTTGTGGACACATAGGACGTTTTTACTTTTGGACCTAGATTAAAATGTATCAAGACAAGTTATTGCTGTTCGAATATTATGATTTATAATATATTGATTTATGTTGGTTTATTTATATCTTGTGTTTACGTTGCGCGCGCGTGAATGAATGTATTTATTAAATATTGACACCCAATAGTGTCACGAGTAATGAAACAATATGTGGCGCCCCGATGTATAATCCGCCTTTGGTCGGGGTGTTACAGATTGGTATCAGAGCTCGTTGACTTTAGGATAGGTGGTTAGACGTAACGGCCTAGAATACCTAAGAGTCCCTTCTCGCGCATGAGAGAAATCTCATGTTTGCGCGCTTATTGTTAATTACTCGTTATTTATAAGTATGCTCGCGCTTGCGCAGTATATGATTTTATGATTTATTTCGCGATATTTCGACTTTTGCTGAATTTCGATTTTTATTGATTTTTCTTGCATATTCGTTTGTTGGGATTTGAAAATCCAAAAAGTCATGGTGATACATGAATAGTTGATTTTCAATTTCCATTTATGATTATGTTCTGAGGTTGGAGACTTGAAAAGTCATGGTGATACATGAATTGTCAACCTCCAATACTCATTTTCTTGTATGTTTTATATTGAAGATTGAAAAGTCATGGTGATACATGAATCGTCAATCTCCAATACTCGTTTGCTCGTATATTTTAAATTGGGAATTCGAAAAGTCATGGTGATACATGAATTGTCGATTCTTGATTCGAATTTGCTACCTTTATTAAGTCTGCATTTAGGGTCATTTATTTTACTTTAACTTTTGACAGTAACTGACTCCGTGAAACCAAGCTTTTCGAGGTTATACTTTGTGCTAAAACCAAGATATTAACTAAAATTAAAATTTTTATAGAATGCCTCCGCTATCTCGCCGATTTCAGAGAAGAGAAGCCTCGCGCATGCGTAGACAGCAACGTTCCCAGGAAATGGCCGCCGCGATAGCCCAAGCCTTGAGCCAAAACAATACCTCCAGTTATAACATTAAGTCCTTTAACGCGGGTAACCCTCCAAAGTTCACAGGTCTTGAAGGAGCCACCGTGATGCTCCAATGGCTCGAAAAGATTGAAAACACTTTCCTCCATACCCAATGCCCTCATGACAGACGAACCCTATATGCCTCCAGTGTCCTGGAATCCAGAGCGCTTACATGGTGGAATGGAGTAGCCCATGCGCGTGGCGCAGAAGCTGCTTCCAGCATACTCTGGGAGGAATTTAAGGATCTCTTGACGTGAGAATTCTGCCCCCCCCCCAACGAAGTAAAGCGCCTGGAGGAAGAATTTTGGAATCTTAAGCAGTACAGTGGCGAAGCGCGCGAGTACGCGACGCGTTTCCATGAACTAAGCCTGCTTGTCCCTCACCTTGTTACCCCTTCCCGCCGAGCCATAGAGAAATTCCTTGGGGGTCTCCCCATGGAAATTCAAGATTCTGTATGGGCCAGAAACCCAGTAACCCTCTCTGACGCCATCGAGTTGGCCGCTGTGCTCAGCGACAACCATGTCAGAGCAGGAACCCTGTTCCTGCGGGGAACTGAGAAAACCAAACCCACCAAGACTGTTCCTGAACCAACAGAAACCAAACCAGAACCCTCAAACCGTAACAACCTCAAGCGCAGGCGCAAGGCCTGTGCGCTTACCAACCCGCCCATTGCCCAGCAACCCATTTATCAACCTCCAGTTTACGCACCTAACCCACTGTCAGCCTACCCAACACCTCCTGTAGTCCACAACTATGCCTTAACCAATCCCGCACTCCCTGCCCCGCCACCTAAGAAACCTTACACAGGAAATCAACCCTTTTGCCCAACCTGTAGACTTCACCACCCAACCCAAACCCCGTGTCGACAATGTAACCAATGTGGCCGCGTTGGTCACTCTGCCGAATACTGTAGAGTCCCTCCCGCCAACCCAATCGCACCAACACCACCAGTCTACCCGCAGAATCCACAACCAACCTACCAAAACCCACGACCCAGGTCGTGCTATAACTGCGGTGATCCCAGTCATTTCCGGAACGCGTGCCCGAGACTACAAGTGCAATTCACACAAGCGAATCCGGTGAACCAGATTTCGAACCAAGTGACGCGTGGACGAGCTTTTAACATAACCGCGCACCAAGCGCAAGCGAATAATGACGTAGTGAATGGTACATTTTTGCTTAACGGATTTTATGCTTCTGTACTTTTTGATACTGGCGCCGATCGAAGTTTTATCTCTCGCGCCTTCGAGCAAAAGCTTGCGCGACCGCGCAGCGATTTAAAAGAAGATTTTTCAGTTGAATTGGCTAACGGTGAAACTGTTTTAATTAACTCGGTGATTAAAGATTGCACGCTTAACCTTAACGAAAACGATTTTCTGATCGACCTCATCCCCATGCCTCTTGGAAGTTTTGATGTTATCATTGGTATGGACTGGCTCTCGAATAATCGCGCCGAAGTTATTTGCGCCAAGAAGTTGATTCGCATTCCTCGAGAAAACGGTGATCTTCACATCTACGGCGAAAAACCCTCCAGTGGTCTTAAGATTATGTCTTGCGCCGAAGCCCAAAGGCTCATGAGGAAAAGGTGTATTGCATTCTTAGCTCATGTGGTTAAACCTGCTGAAGAGAAGCTTCGCGATATCCCTGTTGTGCGTGATTTCCCTGAAGTTTTTCCTGATGATCTTCCTGGTATCCCTCCCGCTCGTGAAGTCGAGTTTCGTATTGATCTTGTCCCTGGTGCTTCCCCCGTATCTAAATCTCCTTACCGTCTTGCGCCCGCTGAGATGCAAGAATTGGCAAGCCAACTTCAAGAGTTGACAGCTAAAGGATTCATCCGCCCTAGCTCTTCGCCCTGGGGTGCTCCGGTGTTGTTCGTTAAAAAGAAAGATGGATCGTTTCGCATGTGTATTGATTACCGCGAGTTGAACAAACTCACCATTAAAAACCGGTATCCATTACCGCGTATTGACGACCTCTTTGATCAACTCCAAGGTGCCTCTTGTTTCTCCAAGATTGATCTCCGCTCTGGTTATCACCAGTTGCGCATCCGCGATGAAGATGTTCCGAAGACTGCTTTTCGAACTCGTTATGGCCATTTTGAATTCTTGGTCATGTCCTTCGGTTTAACCAACGCACCCGCCGTTTTCATGGATCTAATGAATCGGGTGTGTAGGCCTTTCTTGGATAAATTCGTGATCGTGTTTATCGATGATGTTCTGGTGTATTCTAAGACCAAGGCCGAGCATGAGCAACATCTCCGGTTGGTGTTGCAGAAGCTTCGAACCGAGCAGCTCTATGCTAAGCTTTCCAAGTGTGAATTCTGGTCTGATGAAGTGCAGTTTCTTGGCCATGTTGTTAACAAGATGGGTATCCATGTCGACCCATCCAAAATTGAAGCAATCAAGAACTGGATTACACCGTCCACTCCTACCGAAATCCGTTCCTTTCTGGGCTTAGCTGGTTATTACCGGCGCTTCATTTCGAACTTCTCAAAGATCGCATTGCCTTTAACAGCTCTAACGCACAAAGGTAAACCGTATATTTGGGGCTCGAAGCAAGAAGAAGCCTTTCTAACGCTCAAGCGTTTGTTGTGTGAAGCTCCTGTTCTTGCGCTACCTGAGGGTAATGATAATTTTGTCGTGTATTGCGATGCATCCAACCAAGGTCTCGGTTGTGTTCTTATGCAACGAGGCAAGGTTATCGCTTACGCATCAAGGCAACTTAAGGTTCATGAAAAGAATTATACAACTCACGACCTCGAACTTGGTGCAGTTGTTTTTGCCTTGAAAATCTGGAGACACTACCTCTATGGTACTAAGTGTATCCTCTACACTGACCATAAAAGCCTTCAGCATATCTTTGATCAGAAGGAACTCAACATGAGGCAACGCCGATGGAACGAACTCATCAGCGATTACGATTGTGAGATCCGGTATCATCCTGGTAAGGCTAATGTGGTAGCCGATGCGCTCAGCCGAAAACCCTGCCAGCTTAACTGTATCTTGCCGCGCACCCAGCTTCACTTCGCGCCGATTCAAATCAACCTTGAATCGCGTATTCGTGACGCGCAGCGCGCATCTATCAGTAATGGTAACCTTCGCGCCGAGTTAGCGTGTGGCGCGGAAGCGCACTTTGTCCCTAATCTGAGTGGAATTCTCTGTTATCTTAATCGCATCTGGATTCCCTGTGATGAGAATCTTCGCGCTGATATCCTGAGTGAAGCGCACAAATCTCGATATTCCGTTCATCCTGGCGCCGATAAAATGTACAAGGATTTGCGCATTACTTATTGGTGGCCCGGTATGAAAAAGGATATTGTTGTGTTCGTAGCTAAATGCCTGACTTGTTCTAAGGTAAAAGCTGAACACCAACGCCCATCTGGTTTGCTCGAACAACCAGAAATTCCTACGTGGAAATGGGAATGTGTAGCGATGGACTTTATTACCAAGTTACCTTTGACAGCAAGCAAACATGATAGCATTTGGGTAATAGTGGATCGTTTGACTAAGTCTGCTCACTTTCTGCCCATTCGTGAAAACTACCGTGTTGAGCAACTCGCGCAGCTTTATGTCAAGGAAATTGTCTGCCGCCATGGTACTCCTTTGAGCATCATATCCGATCGCGATGGCTGTTTTATATCTCGCTTTTGGAAATCTCTCCAATCTGCGCTAGGAACTCGCTTGGACATGAGTACGGCATATCATCCTCAGACTGACGGTCAGTCTGAGCGAACTATTCAAACTCTTGAGGATATGCTCCGATCTTGTGTTCTTGATTTTGGAGGTAATTGGGATTCGCACCTGCCTTTGATCGAGTTCTCTTATAATAACAGCTATCATTCCAGTATCGGTATGGCCCCATTTGAAGCACTTTACGGTCGTAAGTGCCGCTCCCCGATTTGTTGGAACGAAGTGGGAGAAGCTCAAATCACAGGACCCGAACTTGTTCAAGAGACAACCGATAAAATCGCCAAGATCCGTGATCATCTGCTGACTGCCAGAAGCCGACAGAAGAGTTACGCAGATCGTAGGCGGAAGCCTCTCGAATTTCAAGTTGGTGATCTTGTTCTCCTCAAAGTGTCGCCTTGGAAAGGTGTTGTCCGCTTTGGGAAGAAAGGTAAGCTTGCTCCTCGATATGTTGGACCATTTAAGATTCTCGCGCGTGTGGGAAAAGGTGCCTACAGACTTGACCTGCCGCCCGCGCTCAGTAATGTGCATCCAACGTTCCATGTATCCAATCTCAAGAAGTGTTTAGCTGACGAGAACCTTCACATTCCACTTGATGAAGTTCAAGTTGATGAAACTATGCATTTCGTTGAGAAGCCTGTAGAGATTATGGATCGCGAGGTAAAGCAAACCAAGCGCAGTCGTATCCCTATCGTGAAAGTTCGCTGGGAGTCCAAGCGCGGAGCCGAGTTTACATGGGAAAGGGAAGATCAAATGAAGATCAAGTACCCGCACCTGTTCTCTGCGCAACCTACTTCGAGATAAATTTCGGGACGAAATTTCTTAAAGTAGGGGAGACTGTGACATCTGCCCCGATCCGACCCGACCCAGGTACCCGTTTCTCCGATCCGATCTCTTTCTTTTATGATTTAATATTTATACTTATACTTTACTTTTAATAATAATATATATTTTCCTTTCCGCCTTCTTTTCCCTCTTGTCGCCGTCCCGCCCTTACGCCTTGTTTCCCTCTTTTTCTTCTAACTCTTTGCTTGTCCTTTGTTCCTTCCCGCCTAAGGTTGTCTGCGCAGCTCCACGCGCCAGACCCCTTACAAGGAATCCTGCGTGAAGACCACCTGTTTCAGCGATACGCGAGACGAACTCTTCTCGCAGCGCGCTAAGAATTGTAATTCTTCTCGCAGCGCGCTAAGAACGGTAGTTCTTCCCGCGACGCGCTAGGAATTTTAGTTCCTCCCGCGGCGCGCTAAGAAATGTGATTCTTCCCGCGACGCGTTAAGGTTGGTTCTGTCTGCCTTCGCGCTCGCGCACTTTTGCCTTCGCGCTCCAGCCTTCTCGCGCTAAACCCTTTGAGTTTTCTTCTGTTTAATCTAGCCGTTGCTTTTGTGTTGTCTTATCTTTTGTGCTGTTGACCTAATCTGCTTTATGTCTGAAAAGTTACTTTCGGCGCAGCATGCGCACCAACCCCATTGGTTGGCAGAAAAAGTGACTGACATTATCTTTTGAGATCTACTTTTTCCATGCTTGACCAGTACCTTTTTCTGAACCGCCCATGCCTTTTTACTGTTCCCTGTCAGCTTTTTCTCTTTTTCCCTGCTGCCATATCTTTTGATATCTTTTGCTTTTGGAATCTTTTACTTTTTGAGATCTTTTCCCCTTTTTCTAGGGATTGTGTTCCCTAGGGTTTCTCTATAAATAATAGTATTATTTTTCCTAACACTACACACACAAAACACTTAATCTCTCCTGTCCTCCTCCTTGCTCTCTCTGCCGCCTCCCTCTCTGCCTCCGTCTTCCTCCCTGTTCTGTCCTGCTTTTCCGGTAATATATATTATATATAATAATTTACTTATTAATTATGCTAACTTATAATCAAGACTTAAAACAGATCGTTAAAACAATAATCTTTAATTATAGGTTAACTTGTGCTTGTTTAAAGTTGGTTCTTGCTTTATCTTACACCGCACCGATTATCAAGTGAGTAATCTCGTACCTAATCCCTTTTTGCTTTTAATGTTTTGGGATGTTCATGTGTTCATACAAACTTAGAGTCTTAAACTTGTTTATGAGCTTTAGTCGCGCAGTATCCCATGTGTTGAGGACGTTTACTTGGCTGTTTATTTGTATGTGTGTATCATTAACCGCTTTGTTCGGCCTATTCCGCAGTTTTCATGGATCCATTAGATGAACACGGGAGACCTATCGTTTACGGTTTTCTTTGTTTACACTTGCACAGATGTTTTCTCGTTTTTGTGCTCAATTGGGAGCACGGATTGAACTATGAACTATGAGCTATGATCTATCTAGGCTTGATCACAATCTGATTGCACCCTTGTTAAACACCAGACATACACGTGTTGCGCGCAGATTTATTGTTATCTATGTATTGTATTAAACTTGATTTCTCACCAACACGCAAGTGTTTGACGTTTATTTTAACACATGTTCAGGTTTGCAGTAGCTGTTTTGGAGCTTGTGGACACATAGGACGTTTTTACTTTTGGACCTAGATTAAAATGTATCAAGACAAGTTATTGCTGTTCGAATATTATGATTTATAATATATTGATTTATGTTGGTTTATTTATATCTTGTGTTTACGTTGCGCGCGCGTGAATGAATGTATTTATTAAATATTGACACCCAATAGTGTCACGAGTAATGAAACAATATGTGGCGCCCCGATGTATAATCCGCCTTTGGTCGGGGTGTTACAGCTTCCTCCATCAACGAGTATCCTGCGCACAAAACAATTAGCTATACATAAAGTGATTACCAAACCATCATGGTTGGGGTCTACAAGATCACATCGGTCCTCCTCGTCGAAGGATATGATCCTTTGAGTTGTTAGAGTGGAAGTGCGGAGAGGTCTTTCTCCATTGTCCATCTTTGTTTCTTTTGAACGCTTCTTAGCTGTTGAATATGAGGTTCCACAGATGTCGGATCCTCCCGAGATAAAGGATACAACCTTAGCTCCGGGTGGAGGAGAAGGTGCCCTTTCAGGTATCTTGACAGGATCCTTACTCTTGTTCTTGTTTTTTTCCAAATAGTTCCTTTAGGTATCCTTTGCTGAGAAGATATCCTATTTTTTTCCGAAGTGCTATGCAATCTTCAGTGCAATGGCCGAAGTTTTCATGGAATGCACACCATTTGGACTTGTCTTTGATGGATCCGGGATTTTCATTCTTTTTAGGCCATCTGGCCTTGTCACCTAGATCCTGCATTGCACAAATCACACCACTAATATCAATATTAAAACAATAGTCAGAGATTTTAGGATACTCTTCATCATCCTTATCTTCTTCCACAGCGTTTATCCTGGGATTATCCTTCTTGGAATAAGGTTTTGGCCTAGTGTACTTCTGTGGAGTGTCTGACTTTCTATTGGTAGATTCATACTTCGGGATAACCGAGCTTCCATGAGCTTTCTTATCGTCCTCTAGCCGAATATATCTTAATGCCCTGTTTCTGACTTCATCAAGGTTCCTGCATGGAGTCATGACAAGGTCATCATAGAAAGCAGAATCCTTCCTTAGTCCCATCTTGAAGGCTTCGACAACAGCTGCCATGTTAAGGTTGGGGATCTCCAAAGCTTCCCTGCTAAATCTGGTTATGTAATCCCTTAAGGATTCATTATTACACTGAACAATTCTATATAAGTCACCTTTCATTTTCTCAAAAGATCTACTACACGAAAATTGGTTATTGAACAAACTAATTAAATGAGAAAATGATGTAATAGTGTTGGAAGGAATACTCAATAACCAGCTGAGGGCTGGCCCCATTAATGTTGAGCCAAATCCCTTGCATAGGCAAGCTTCTTTGATGTCAATGGGGATGGGGTTGATCTCCATCCTTTCTCTGTACTGAGCTACGTGTTCCTCAGGATCCGTAGTGCCGTCGTAGAGCTTCATGCTGGGTGTCTGCAACTTCTTGGGGATCTCCACGTCACATATAGGCCAGGTAAACCGAGATAACTTATGGCTACCTACAGGCACTTCAGCTATGGGACGTATTATCCCTGGGATACTGGAAATCATATCCTTTATTTTCTGCAGTTCCCTGGCTATCTCGGGAGTTATCCCCTTATCCTGCACATATCCATGGTTAGTGTAGAAATTAGCATTAAATAAACTGTTACCGAGGTCATAGTTAGGTCTCTGGTATCCTGAGCCTTGACAGCTAGTTCCTCTATTGAGGGTGTACTCAGGATAAGGTGACGCCTGCATTGGGATGTCATCTCCAATATGCACTTCAGAGGACACTATGGGGGGTCCTGACGAGAATATGCCGGCTGGCATGGTTGAACGAGGCTGCATGTTGATGAATTCTGGCCTTGTTGGTCTAGGTAATTCCGAGGATACCGGAAGATAAATTCCTCCGTATCCTGATTGCTGCTGAGACGAAGTCCTTGTTGATTGTGTCCCCAAGGATCCGGGATTCTAAAGGATGGTTGATCCTGGAGAATCAAAATCAAGAACCCTGGGCATTATTAGAGTAGCCTCCTGCCCTGGCTTCTTTTTTATTCCTTCAATCTCCTTAAATAGCCTTGAGTTGGTCTTTTCCTGCTGCTCCATGTGTGTTTTGACCTGTTTCATCAAAGAAAAAATATCATTATTAGAAATGACCGGATCTACCCGTGTAGAGGATCCCGCGAATGGTGGAAGTTCTCCTCTAGGCTGAGTATTCTTCTTCGGCAGTGGTGGAGGTCCTGGGTTGATATTTGAAGCAGCAGTGACCACCGGAGCAAAAACTGAACTGGTTTTTGGTTGTGAGGCCATAAAGAAGGAATGAAAGTAAATGAGAGTGGAACAAACGAGTTTTGATGAATTAAAGCACCGATTGCCCCATGGTGGGCGCCAAATTGTTTTGGTCAAAAATTAACAATAGTGATTTTGTAACCAATTTAGTAAATCGGGACCAGGTGCTTGTAAAGATAGTATGAACATAAAGATTTGTTGTGAGGAAAAAACCTGTTATCCTTAGGATAACAAGAAAAAAACCCCGGGTGGTGAAAACTATCACCACCGGTTTATTAATATAAAGGTGATTACAAGTGTGGAGCTCAAACTTGATCGTGATTACAGAGAATGCGAGTACTAGTAAGTTCTCGAGTGCTAGAGTGTTTTTTGATCAAAGGTTGTAGCTCTATTTATATATGTAAATAGCTAACAATAAATCCTATAAATAAGGAAATAGTAGACTAAATCTTTATTCAGCCGTCAATCACTCCATTAAACACGTTTCCCTTTTTCGTCACGTTCTATTAATGGAATATCCGAGTCTTCAGCTAATTTTGATAATTACTTTGACCTGGTAAACAAGGAAAGTAGCGGATGACGTGTTAGTTATATAACATATTTAGGATACCTGTTACCTTGGAGGATACCGCATTTGGGAGTTGTTCTGAATATAATGTTTGCTGAGCATACTAAAAATCCGAGCCCCAATAATAATCTTCTTGAAGAACTAAGGGGCATTCACAACCTCTTCAATGTGTCAAATTTGGAAAAGTGTGTATTCGATGATGTACTCATGGGTCAAGGTGTCAAACTCTCGGGGTATTCTAATGTGCCTATCATAAAAGTTCCTTGGAACCCAATATGTGGACCAGAGTTCACATGGGAACGTAAAGACCAGATTAAACAAACATGTCCGCATTTATTTCCATCGCCTGAACCAAGACCTCATGAACCAAAAGAAACCAGTTGAATTTCGGGGAGAAATTTTTTCAACATAGGGATGATGTGAAAACCCAATTTTTTTACATGCATACACTAGCGACATCAACTTAATTTTTGGGATGAAAATTCCTTCAAAAAGGGGACGATGTGACACCTCATATTTTTAGGTTAACTCCATTAACACAAACTCCATTATCTTACACGTCATGCTTAACATTTACACGAGTCACACACACAAGTTTATCTATGCGCGTTGGTGATTAATGTTAAACCAGACACATTAAATAACTTGAAGATATTCTCTATGTGCTAGATGATTATATGTGTTACATGCCTCAGTACAATATGCTCGCTTAAACATGTCATTAGTTATTATAATATTATTATTATATATATATATATCAAAACCCACCGCGCGTCGCGAAGGGCGTGGGCACTCCCTCGGCGACGCTAAGAGGAGTGTCAAACGCGGGATTTTCATATTAAAACGTCTTTCTTAAACCCTAAACACCCAAACACAATCAGCCATTTGGAGAAACACCCTAGGAGCTCTAGACGATTTTGGTTATCTTGTGGGCGTTTGGAGGTGTCTTCGATTGTTTCTTGCTCCCGTTAATCGTTAAACGTAAGTGTTATCGATTAATCTTTGTTTCTTACTTGTTTCTTGATAATTCTTGATGAAAGATCCTTTATAACATGAAAGCTACTATGTATTATGAATGTTACTTAATGTTGTGATGTTGTATGATCATTTTTTCATGCTTTAGGATGCTAGAGTTTGTCGTATACATGATTATCACTGAGTTTTGTTGAAATTAGAATGCAAACAGAATTGTACTCACTTGTTTTTTATCTACAACTTGATGATATGTGCATGTTTTTAATTGATTCTTGATGCTAAATGATAATACTCTGAGTGTAGATTTCAAAATTTTAAGATTTGTAATTTTTGGACAAGTGCTTATTAGTTTTTCTAATTTTACAAAATTGTGTGTCTAAGTCTGTTATGGGAAGTTGTTTTCTGACCTTACTACCCGATGGCATAACTTGTAATTAAAAAGGCTAAATGGGTTGGTTTCACTTCTGGAACTCAATATTTTAAGTCTAGAAAACAACCCAATTGTTCTTGCATGATTTGGATAAATGTGATGAAAGAAACATGAAGATACTTTTTCTTTTCGCAATGGTTGAACTAAGTTTACCTATCTATAGTGATGTAATTATTGTTACTATTGTACACATGGGAAAAATATAATAAATTGTTTTTACGAAATCTAACCAATATATCTTCTGTGGTGAAACTTATAGAATTTATTTCTATTTTTTCTTAGTGAAAAAATTATGTTTTATACGTACTAGAATCTGTGTCATGAACTACATGATCAGAATTTAAGTTGTGTGATAAATGCTTTTGTGATTTGTTAATGATATGATGTTTGGATACATTAGGAACTTTTAGTACAATTTAACATTAATTTTTATCATCAATTGGTCTTCGAGTCAAGTTTGTGTGTGAGTCTTTATATAAGTCTTAAGGTCATCTGTAGTCGAACACATTCTCATAGTTTAACACTTTAACATTGAACTAGATAACGGTTTGGCAGACATACTCTCTTCTTTTTAAGATTTTCGTGGAGCCTTTTTCACGAATCCTAAGGTGTGTTCATACTTTTCGTATCTTGTTTACGGGAAAAAAACACTGGCAACGTTTCAACTATATGTTTTCGGGAATGAAAACGCAACATTTTCAAACGCTTGGTTTCGGATGGAAACATAAGTGCATTGTTAGTTTAGTAAAAAATCTATTGGTTATATCACGTATGTACTAGAATTGCGATATCACTTAATTCCTTACATTTATAAATCGTTAGAGGTGGGGTTTTCTTCGGGGTAATTTGAAGTAGTACCACTGGATTTGACAAACCCCACCAGGGATAATCGCTCTAGAACGACTGGATGTGTAGAAATGGGTGTTTGGTTGACCTATCATTTCATACCAGTATTTGTGATAGACCTGGTCTTGAAGGCAAACTATATGTTCAAAAGTCAGCATCGGTTCAACTTTCTAGTGACATGTAAAAAGGCTAGCCACTTAGATATGACAAAAGGGTACGAATTAACACAGATACTTTACTTTACATGTACAACTTTTGAACTCACCATACTCGTGTTGAAACTTGGGTATTTATTACTTGCGAGGCCATTAGGTGCTTTTGGATAATGTCGCTTGCATGGGTTTTGGAGTCTTGTTTAGGTTTTTATAAAAAGATGTTTTCATATGGTCTTAAGATAGGTTGTGCATAGTTTGAGCACCTAGTTTTACAATTTTCTTTAAACTATTTTTCTAAACGCTTCCGCAACTTAAACTATTTTGGATTATTTTGTTCTCTCAAATTTGGATGAGAGTCGTTTAATGCCTTTATATTAATTGCATTGCTGTTTAGTATAATGAATGAGTTTGATCCTGGTATGTCAAGTGTCTCACGGTAAAACCTGTTAGTTGTGAATTTGAGGGTGTGGCATTTTAACTTCAAGATTTTTCTTTTTTTTGTTTTTTTTTTTTGGCTTCAATGGGCCGTTAGTTTGTTTTGTTTTTCAAAGTTTTATCTTAATTTTTCAAGAAATTTTCTTATGTATTTGATTTTAACCCACACAAAGGAACAATCCATTGGACTATGCGAGGAAATAAGTAATTGCTAGTTTTTTTAATTTCTTTTTGTATCTTATTAATTTTTACCTAAAACAATATATATATATATATAAGTGTGTGTGTGTGTTTCATGAAAATGCATATATGTACTACGCAAGATACATATATTTGCTTCCTCAGTTTACACATTTTTCTTAATTTTTTTGTGTTTAGCATAAATTAATAACATATTAAAGAATGAAAATTTTAAAAAAATAGTGCTTAAAAGTGATTTTCGTTGAAGCATTCCGCTCAATTTGTGTGTGTGTATACACACCATAAAGAAATACAAAACTTTTTAACGAAAATGATGGATGGATTACCGACTACGATTAATCTTTATCTGACAAGTGTTTAGATGCTTCATTTATTTTGTGTCTTTTTTGTTCAAAAGAGTTGGAAACGACATATCACCTCTTTACGAATTGTGACGTAGCAAGGGAGGTTTGGAATTCAGTGTCACGACCCCCGACCCTATGCTCCTGGAGGGGAGCCGTGAATGCAAACAGTGGTATCAGTGTTTATCAAAATATTTGGCAGTGGGAAATTCATCAGAACCATAGTTAGAAAAAATCATCATAGTTTAAAAACACTGTGATTCTTATTTCATAATTAAGGAATAAAACCCACGTTTACAAAAACATAACTTTCAAAGGATAAACCCTAATTTAGAAAAAATATTTCTTTATTCTGATCACAAGAATATTTCTTTATTCTTGTGTCTTTAACAAGTCACATGAAACATGTTTAAAAATATTTGGTTAGCATAAAATACGTATGAGTGCATTCATTTATAAATGACACACTTTTACAATTACAGCATTAAGATGCTTTTACATCTGCCTGCTTACAGATTACCGAAAGGTACTTGTCATTCGACCATATCTATGACTGTGTTTATATTACTTATTGACAAAACTTGTCCAATAAGTAATGTGTAATAATCAATTAAGGTAAGCCTTGTATACAAAAACCCCCCACAATACCAGTAGTAATCATCCTGTAAGTCTATAAAGACTTAACCACTAAGATGTAATAAAAACCTTTTGAAAACATCTGGACTATCTATCATGAGTTTAATAAGTTTAAAAAACTCAATGACATGTTTGAAAAAAACCAGGTGTCTCACACAAATGTGAGTTGTACAAAAACTCGAATGTCTCACCTTATAGGTTTATTGTTTATGAGCTTCTTATGAATTAATCACCTATATTAACACAATGTAGTATGTAGTAGTATAAATCAAAAGGTTATAACGATAATCACAATATTGAAAACTATGCACGATGGCACAAAGTCTCACCTTTCTCGGGCCGAGATTTGGATTCGTGTACTAGAGTCTCGATAAATCGGACAATGTATCGTTGCGAATACTCGAGGTCTTATACCAACACTTATTCTATAAGATAGATTGAGAGATTGCGAAGAAAACCGAACGAGGAATTCAGCCTTGTTAACTCCCCTTTTATAGCTGATTTTCGAATTAGTCGCGTATCGCGACGACCTCAAAGAAGGGTCACTACGTAGCGCGATGGCCTTATATGACTCAGCCCAAGCTATGCCACATGGCATGCAACGTGTCATGGCAGCGGAGCCAGCACGTCGCGTATCGCGATGGGTCATTTAAGTACCCGACGCATACTGCGATGAACACCAATATTTTCTGGATAACTATAAGGCTTCGCGTATCACGATGAGGCTTATAACCACCTGTTGCGTAGCGTGATGTGAAAAAATTTATTTGTTTTCCACAAAGTGTAAAGCGCTACATTACGGCCATCGCCCGAGCCCGTGTTCTTCGGGTGCTTCGCACCTTTGCTAAGGCCACTAAGTGTGTATTGTCAAATAAGAATAAAATCTTGTGAGCCCTTCTCCTTATAAGAAGTTTGCAAGTTTTTTATTTTGGCGACATGGGACAAGCCATTTTGTTATTTCTCCAATGTGGAATAAACCCACTTTTCGATAGTTTACTTGTTGGATTGTTACATTCGGTTTGAAGGTGGCTTCAACTATCAGATCCCCTAACAATGGAGCTGAATACGTTCTATTCATGGCTTAATCAGTTATATAACTCGAGGAATAAGAAGATAGTTGAGACGATCCTATATATTAATAAATTTTAATATATATTAAGAGTGAATTGCGGTTTTCATCCCTATGGTTTGTCCAAATATGCGATTTCAATCCAATACTTTCAAATTTACGATTTTCGTCCCTGTGGTTTCATTAGCAAATTAACCCGACCCCACTAACCATGTTAAGTCTGGTCGTTAAACCCATCAACGTCTCCCTCACGTGAGGTATAGCTTTTTTCCTTTGTTTCCCCCAAATACACCTCAGCCCCTCACGTGAGGGGGGCTTGCGATTTACGGCCGAGGTTTATTTGGGGAGAAAAAAAAGATAAAGCCGCCCCTCACATGAAAGGCACACTGACAGATTTAACGACCAGACTTAACGCGGTTAGTGGTTCGGGTTTAATTGCAAGTGAAATGAAACCACGGGGACGAAAATCGCAAATATAAAACTATTGGACTAAACCCGCAGATTTAATTGAACAAACCACAGGGAAGAAAACCGCAGTTTACTCATACATTAATTAAGTTCATTTTTTATTTGGTTTCCTCATTATACTCTAATTTTGTTTCCTTATTGTTTATCTTTTCCTATTTTTATGTTTTTCTTTTCCTATAAATTATAATCATTGTTTAAGAAAAAAAAATAAGAAAAATAATTAGAAAATTGTTTCAAGTTTGGTTTCTCTTCTTCTTGTTTCTGTAGCATAACCCACTCTACGGACCTATCAGAAGATTGACCATCTCGAATTGGGCAAATTGGTGCTTTCTCGAGTCGGTCTATCAAATTGGTTCTTTCTCGAATAGGTTCCTATCAATTTGGTGCTTTCATTAGCATACTCATGCCTCCTTCATCGCGTGACGACCTGGTCATGGCCTTGTTCAAGCGAATCGACTGGTTGCTCCACCAAAATGCTGGCATGGCCGCTCAACGAGCTGCACAAATCGAAACGCTACACACTTCCACGACATCTTTTGCGCCATCACTAAACTCACTGCTGTGTCAGATCAATCACAACCACCAACGCCAACGCCAACGCCAACTCCAACAACTATAATACGACCCCCAATAACTGTTGCAATGGTCGACCCTTTATTCTCATACCAACCGGTGTACCTAAGACAGCACAAACACCCCTACCAAAATATGTGAACTATGTTTCGATAAAAAAAAAAAAAAAGTGCATCGCCACCACCTCCAATATTTGTGCAATATCCACAACAGTTGATGCCTTACATGGACATGAGTTCTCATCACTTGCAACCCATGTTCCCTATCAAAGATTTTACATGCAAATCGTGTCAATAACTCCAAGACCTAGCGCTTCTACGAAGCTACACCATGTTGCTAAGACGAATATTGTAACGTCCTAGTTTCAAAAAATAAATAAATAAATATTTGATTTTAATTCTAGTTATCGTATCGTTTGTCGTCGTTAGTTAGTTAAATAACATGTAGATAGTGGATAAGGTTAAGAGGGATTATTCGACTTAAGAATGATTTGGGCCACAAGCCTTTGGGCTTTAAACCCCTAAACCCTAGAATTTCCATCCTTATCATTCTATCATCATCATTCCAATCATTGTTCACACAACCACAACATATATCTCCTGTACAAACATTCCCAAGATCTAATTTCCATTTATCCAAGATTTAGCTACCAATATTTAAGGTATGTCTACAATTAATATTAATATGCGTTTCCTTTGTCTTATCTCGTGTCTATCTTAGAATTTATAACAAATGAACCAATTCGAGCCATCTTAAGCAAACTTGTTATAAACAAAGCTAACGGGATCTGGTAATACAAATAATAGCTTCAGCTAAAACTCATACAAGTAACAAACTGATGAAAACGGGTCTTCAATGAGACCCGGGTTCCAATAGGTGCGGCCAAGATTCGAACCCGAAGCCAAATAACAAAAAAAAAGAGAGCAAACAATATAGCATAAACAAATTCCGACGAGCACGAACCATCCAAACCCAGCTGACCAATGATAAACCAGATCTAAATCTGATAAGCCCATTTCGCGCGAAATTCCGGTGAGCGAAGAATCCTATGCGAAGAAAAACCTATGCGAAAATCCTTATGCGAATTCCATATGCGAAACCCGTAAATTTCGCATCCCTTGCGATGCGAACTCCGGCCGTGCGAAGCGAACTCCAGCCGTGCGAACGAAGTTCCGGCGTGCGAATTCTTGGTGTGCGAACAGATTTATGCGAACCTTCATGCGAAATTCTTGGATTTCGCACCCCATGCGAAGTTGCTTGGGTGCGAAACGTTGAAGCTTCTGAGCATGGAGGAATGGCCGGAAGGACGCAAGGTGGCAGCGGTGGTCACTGTTACAAGGGTGGAAGGAAGAAAGGGGAAGAAGCAAAGTGGTGGTGGTGGTGTAGCCATGGAGCAGCGTCGAAGGAGGGTTAGAACCCAAACCCGACCCGGAACCCGGTCGCCGAAAAGATAGAGAGTAGGGAGGGGGGCAACAGTATTGTGAAAGGAGAAGGAAGGGTTGGGTGGGGTTGTATTTACACCTAGGGTTTTTAAATAAATAAATAATAATAATAATATTCTTAAATAATAATAATAATAATAATAATAATAATAATAGTAATAATAAGTTATTAATAAATAATAATATAATAATAAAGCATAATACTAATAAATGAACAAAGGATTCCAAGAACTTAAACGAACCCGAACTCGAGACCCGGCTCGTCTAGAACCCCGTGACCCACCTCAAACAAAGGAATGGAAGGTGAATATGAACCCACCCGTTAAAGAAGTGAAATCTTTAATAAAGTTAGGTGTAGACCCAACACGAACCCGAACTCGCTTAAGGAAACGTTAAATTGTAAATGTGTGAGAACTTGAATTAATAATAACGAAGTGAATATAATATAAATGCATATATAATAATAATAATAATAATAATAATAATAGTAATAGTAAGTTGTTAATAATAATGACCATAATAATGTTCAACGTGAAAGGTGAAAGTAAAGGTTACAAGGTAAATGAAACCCGCACCCGTAACTCGCCTTATGCCAAACCAATGGTTTATGGGACCCGTTCAGGAACCCTTAAATGAAAGAGCCCGTTGTAAATGGAGAAATTGAAAGGAACGTACGAGCGAAGGAGAACTTACGCAAGTATATAATTATATAATAACTAGATTTTATCCCTCGTATTACGGGGGATGTTTTACATTATTCTTTTTTTAATATTTACATATGTATATTTGGATTTTAATTTTATTTATTGTAAGAAAGTTAATAATTAATATACTTGAGGTTTGATGTTGAAATGGTTTCACAAAAAAATGATATGTTATAATCCGGTTTAAAAGTTATCTGGGTTTGGTGATACCCATTACACGTTTATTTTCTTTATTATAAAGTTGTTTTTAATTATAAATAATATCTTTTTTAAATAAAATAGGATATTAATTTTTAGTATATTCCTGTTTTATAGGATTTGCATATCAAATATTTGATGAGATTATTTTTTAATATAATGAGATTTTATAACCCGTTTATGACCTATATGGGTTTGGTGAGACTTTTACCCGTGAATTCAGATCAAATGCGTGAGAAGCCTTCATTTACAAAAGCAATCTGATGGCTTGAGAGAATGGTCATTTTATATTTTTTATTTTTTAATATTTATTTTTTGGATTTTAATTTTCTTAATTGTAAGAAAGTTAATAATATACTTAGGGTTTGATGATGAAAGGGTTTCATAAATAAATGATATGTTATAACCCGTTTAAAAGGTATCTGGATCTGGTGACTCATGACCCGCTTATGTTTTTTACTATAAAATTGTTTTTTAATTATAAATAATATCTTTTTCTTTTTAAATTGTATATTAAATTTTAGTATATCCCAATTTGATAGGATTTTCATATCAAATAATTGGTAAGATTAATTTTTAATTTAATGAGATGTTATAACCCGTTTAAGAGCTATCTGGTTTTGGTAAGATCCATACCCATTAATTTGGGTTAAATCAATGAGAGACCTCCATTTAAAAATCAAGAAATCTGGTGGCTTCCATTAAAAAAAGAGAGCGACCACATTGCGACACATAGGATTTTAGGGTTTTCGTTTACATATATTATAGATAATAAATATGATTAGTAATGAAATAATATAATAATAAACATAAATGCGATAACAATAAATATCGTTAAGAATGCAAACTAATAAAGACGGTTCATTAATAAGATAAGGCCAAGTATAGTAAATAAATAAGATCGGTTTAAAAAGGATATATGTCACCTCGGTTAATTTAAAAGTTAACCCCGTTAACTTTAGAAATGAATGACAAGAGATTATAGAGGATTAATATGTGTACATTATTAACAGTTAGTCGGGCACAGTTTAAGAAACGAATTACTATTAACGGTGAACACAGCAGGATCCAGGTGAGTTCTAGCCCCTTTCTCTGTGACGTTTTCGGGGCTGTGTGCATACTCCTATGAGATAGTTGAAACGCTTATCCTAAGTGATAAGTGTAAGATACGTGTATGATTGTGCATTGAATGCTATTATTATATAATGTTTATATGATAGAATGTGTGTGTGTGTGAATATATATATATATATGTGTGTGTATGTATGTATGTATGTATATTATATATACATGAGACAGGTAAAGTATGCATGTACGATAATGAAAGTATGAAATGAACGTAGGGATAGTTGATGGGACATGTATGGACGTATGGTTAAACGAGACAAAGGGATCAGACCCTAATAATATCTGAGATTGTGATAGAAGGGACTAGGCCCAAATCTTATCTGAGATTGTGATAGAAGGGAACAGACTTTAATAATATCTGAGATAGTAGGGACCGGACCCTAATAATATCTGATATTAGAGGGACCGGACCCTATTAATATCTGCGATAGAAGGGACCAAACCCTTGCAAATATCTGAGATTGAAGGACCAGACCCTAATAATATCCGAGATAGTAGAAGTAGCATAGTTTACTGTATACCTTAGGAAAGTAGTAAAGAAGGTGTGTAAATATGTACGTATGTACGTAAAGTGTATATGAATGAGTTATAGCAAGTAAAGTACGAAATACGTATCTTCTAACGCGTATAAGTATGGACGTGAATGTATTGTATCTTAACTGATTAACTAGAACTCACTCAGCATAGCAGACTTTAGTATGCACGCGGGTGAGTAGGATAAGGCAGGTTGCTTAGAGTGGGGCACGTGACAAATAAAGGAAGACTGGCATCGAAGAAAAGAGAGACACGTGTTATTTATGTTTTATGTTTAAGACTTATGTAATTTCTGTTTAAGACAAGTACTTATGTTATGTAAGAATGATTGACGTTTATATTCCACGAAATGTTTTAATTAACTCTGATTTTCCGAATTATGTGAATGAGTAAAGCCAACCAACGAGAAAGTAGGGTTCCCGGGTCGGGGGCCTAACAGGTTGGTATTAGAGCATAAGTTCGAGAGAATAAGCATCCTACATGTTTAGACTCGAATAGGGAATGGGATGTAAAGAAGAAAAGAAAAAAGATGTCAGTCAGAGAATGCCATGTGTCACTCAAGCAAGTTTAATATGTGAATTTCCTTACATATAATGTATGGATAAGTAAGAAAGATACATGAGTTGTTAGAGATAGAATTGCTTGCTTATATTTGAAAGTTTGACTGTTTAACTGCCTTAAGTATAACCGAGCACAAGTTGACTCACGAAAGGAAGTGTATAGGACATGGTAAGTAACGGGAGCAACTAATCCCAGCTGGCACTGTTATTACCTACAGCCTTACTATCCTTGTACTAAATAGTCCCTAACGTGACGATGTTTGTGTTTTCCCTTTAGGATTTAGATGGCTGGTACTAGGACTGATGGACAAGGAGGACGCAAGGGACGCCGTGGTATGCCACGTGTTAACCAAGTACCCTCTAAGGAACTGAGTACTGAGCCTAGTGAAGAACGAAGCATGACTGTGAGAGAAGGAGAGTATCAGCTCGATCCTGCTATTCAAGCCGCGATTACTCAAGCTGTTGCTGCTGCAGTGAAGAATCTCTAGTCAGACAAGTCAACTGAAAGTCATACTAAGACCATTGAAGAGACTGGGGAGGGTAGTAAGAAGGACACTGAAACTGAGAATGAGGCATCTAGCGAGGATCGTTTTGTGAAAATGAATGAGGGAAAGAGAGGCCGGGGTGGTTGCAACTACAGAACCTTCAAAGGTCGTGACCCACCCAAGCTAACTAGTACTGGTGACGCAATTGCTACCCTTCAGTGGATACCCGCAATGGATAAGGTTATCCGTATTAGCGAGTGTCGTCCCGACCAAGCTGTAGGCTTCGCTACACAGTCGTTTGGTGATGAAGCTATGTTATGGTGGGAAACTGTTGAACAAATAAAGTCTGCTGCTGAGATTAAGGCTATGAGGTGGGATGATCTGAGAAAAATGGTAATGAAGAGGTTTTGTGCTGATGCTGAGGTTGAAAGAGCCGAGATGAGATTCCTAAACTTGAAAGCGGGAAACATGACACACCGTGAGTACACTACTGAGTTTAACCGAATGTCAAGGCTTGTGCCCGAAATGGTGAATACTGAAGCTTAGAGAATCAAGTGTTATGTCAAAGGACTACCACCGAACGCCCGCACATTGTTCAGGGCAAGTAGACCTGCTACTTTCAATTCCGCGGTCGAACTCGCGGAAGTGGTTTACGAGGACCTGACAGTGAATGAAGCGATGGATGAGGTAAAGAAAGACAAGAAGTGGGATACTTAAGGAAAGAGGCACGGTACTCAGCTGTTGAACCTGAGAGACAAGAAACGCAAGGTGTGGGAGAAGAGACCGTGTCATACTTGCGGAAAATTGCACGGTGGTGAGTGCAAGTGGGGAAGAGGTACCGATGTCTGTCATAAGTTTGGAAAGGCCCAAGGCGAAGAGTGTAGACTGGGATCGAATGTATGCTATAAGTGTGGGAAAATGGGACATTTTGCCCCAGAGTGCAATGCTAAACCCGCGTGTTACAAGTGCGGGAAGACATGTCACTTTGCGAGAGAGTGTAATGAAGGTGAAGCTGGAGGTAGCGGAAAGAGAGATGCTGAGAAGAATAGGCCAAAGACAAGGGCTTACATGCTGACTCAAGAACAAGCCTAACAGATTCCCGATGAAGTGACAGGTACATTCCTAGTAAATGGTAATTCTGCTTCTGTTTTATTCGATTCAGGTGCTAATAGAAGTTTCGTAGATGCAGCATTCTGTAAGTTAGCTAAAATGGCATGTAGTCGTGTGCCTGGAACGTTTATGGTAGAAACGGCTAGTGATACCTCTGTTAGAATAATTAGAATGGTTAAGGACGGTAAGGTAGAATTAGAGAGACGTGAATTCCCTGTTACTCTTTTGTAATGACCTTAAGAAGATTCGATATGGAAACGAAAACACATCACCATGGATTTCATAACTAAGCTACCACGTATAGCTAAGAACCATGATACCATTTGGGTGATTGTTGACCGTTTAACTAAGAGTGCTCACTTTCTGCCTATACGAGAGGCCATCTCGTCAGAAACGTTAGCGAATGTGTTCATTAAAGAAGTCGTAACGAAGCATGAAGTGCCATTGTCAATCGTATTTGATAGAGATACCCGTTTCACTTCTCGATTCTAAAAGAGGTTCCATGACGCAATAGGAACGAGATTGAGCGTCAGAACGGCGTATCGTCCTCAAAAAGGTGGGCAGTCTGAGCGGACTATCCAAACGCTTGAGGATATGCTACGTGCATACGCGTAAGATCATGAAGGAAATGCGTAAGTTCTACCCGCAGTTGTTTATGTAACAAGTAGGTTTCAGGGACGAAACCTTTTTAAGAGGGAGAGACTTGTAACGTCCTAGTTTCAAAAAATAAATAAATAAATGTTCCGAGTTTTATTCTAGTTATCGTATCGTTTGGAGTCGTTAGTTAGTTAAATAACATGTACATAGTGGATAAGATTAAGAGTGATTATTGAACTTAAGAGTGATTTGGGCCACAAGCCTATGGGCTTTGCCTATTTAAACCCCTAAACCCTAGAATTTCCATCCTTATCATTCTATCATCATCATTCCAATCATTGTACACACAACCACAACATATATCTCCTGTACAAACATTCCCAAGATCTAATTCCATTTATCCAATATTTAGCTACCAATATTTAAGGTATGTCTACAATTAATATTAATATGCGTTTCCTTTGTCTTATCTCGTGTCTATCTTAGAATTTATAACAAATGAACCAATTCGAGCCATCTTAAGCAAACTTGTTATAAACAAAGCTAACGGGATCTGGTAATACAAATAATAGCTTCAGCTAAAACTCGTACAAGTAACAAACTGATGAAAACGGGTCTTCAATGAGACCCGGGTTCCAATAGGTGCGGCCAAGATTCGAACCCGAAGCCAAATAACAAAAAAAAAGAGAGCAAACAATATAGCATAAACAAATTCCGACGAGCACGAACCATCCAAACCCAGCTGACCAATGATAAACCAGATCTAAATCTGATAAGCCCATTTCGCGCGAAATTCCGGTGAGCGAAGAATCCTATGCGAAGAAAAACCTATGCGAAAATCCTTATGCGAATTCCATATGCGAAACCCGTAAATTTCGCATCACGTGCGATGCGAACTCCGGTCGTGCGAAGCGAACTCCAGCCGTGCGAACGAAGTTTCGGCGTGCGAATTCTTGGTGTGCGAACAGATTTATGCGAACCTTCATGCGAAATTCTTGGATTTCGCACCCCATGCGAAGTTGCTTGGGTGCGAAACGTTGAAGCTTCTGAGCATGGAGGAATGGCCGGAAAGACGCAAGGTGGCGGCGGTGGTCACTGTTACGAGGGTGGAAGGAAGAAAGGGGAAGAAGCAAAATGGTGGTGGTGGTGTAGCCATGGAGCAGCGGCGAAGGAGGGTCAGAACCCAAACCCGACCCGGAACCCGGTCGCCGGAAAGATAGAGAGCAGGGAGGAGGGCGACAGTATTATGAAAGGAGAAGGAAGGTTTGGGTGGGGGTGGGGTTGTATTTATACCTAGGGTTTTTAAATAATAAATAATAATAATAATAATAACAATATTCTTAAATAATAATAATACTAATAATAATAATAATAATAAGTTATTAATAAATAATAATATAATAATAAAGCATATACTAATAAATGAACAAAGGAGTCCAAGAACTTAAACGAACCCGAACTCGAGACCCGGCTCGTCTAGAACCCCGTGACCCGCCTCAAACAAAGGAATGTAAGGTGAATATAAACCCCAACCGTTAAAGAAGTGAAATCTTTAATAAAGTTAGGTGTAGACCCGACACTGTAAGACCCCAAATCCCGGGAATCTTACAGTTGGTATTCATACAAGAAACTTACAAATAGTTAGGCCATCATCAACAATAAGTAGTCATACTTATTTGTATACATCTATATAATTATATCCCTATAATTATCATCTAAGTAATAACATCAGGGTCGAGCATACGTACAACCCAAACACGTAACATCTCATCCAACGTATGCAAACACAAAGTAGGCATAGTAAACATCCTTAGTCGATAACGACTAATAAACATCGCCAATTATTGGCCATACAATAATACATGTATAAACATACATACAACATACAATAATATCATCCCAAGGTCTACCCTATATAAGTAAGCCTGTGCAAAATAATTTAAACGGTTCATCAAGCAAAATCACTTAGGTGATGCTAGCCCAAAAACTTAAAAAGAGTATAACGAGGCATCATGAACTCACCTGACATAAGGCAGGATTTCACCACGAGCTAGAAAACACCTAAGTATCCCCAAAACTCAAACGCCTGTCGGTTTACATACAATCATTACTAACGACATCGAAAGGACTTGTTTATCCTACAAGACGTTATAACATGGTTTGAGTTACCTAATGCCTCGACCTCATCAAACTCAATCATAACAGCCCCCGGGGCCTTACATTCACCAACACGACCCTTAGATACTCCCGGGAATAAAGAATTCCCAAATTACCTCCGGAAGCACTAGGTGACACTTGCACGCGCGTTTAAGAGTTGTTTAGGAGATTAACCTCCAACTCAGCCCCGTGTGGACCCATTATGATAATTTCACAGCCAACGATTCCACACGACGCTACACGAGTCGAATGGGTTGGTAATTCGCAAGTACAACGCACTAACTATTCAATAAATGCGAATACGCGTTGTACCGACCCATTTGAGTAACCGACAACCAATTCAGCCCATTTGTAACATCCTAAAATTTTTATAATGATAAATAAAAGAAAGTTATGTTTAGTGATTTCACGTTTTAGTTATTTAATGTCGAGTAAGGAACGGGTCATGGTCTTAGATTACGTAAGATGGGTTAAATGAGAATGGGCCTTGGGCCCGTGGGCTCGAGAGTTACTACCACAAGACCCTACCTCCCATTTTTCACTAACTTCCTTCCACTCCCACACCCAAACACTCTCAATTCTAGAGAGAGAAACTAGAGAGAGAAAGTTCTCAAATCACAAATCCGAGTCCACAATCTTGTTCCTAATCGTTTTTGGTAAGTCCCTCTCGAAAATCATCCGTTTTCATAACCATTTTCGGCCTCAAATCGAGCAAAAACTCCCATTTTCGTAACTTGAGTTTTCGGGTCAAAAACCGTCTTGTTTTGGTGTCAAAATGCAACTTTTGATGTTTAAAATCACTGGGAATCGATAGCCCTTTCAATCCCGAACATTTCCATGTCAAAAACTTCGATTTTGGGTCAAAAATCTGGAAAATCCGGAAAACCCGTAGGTTTCTCCGTCGCCCAGCTTGAAGGCGTCGAATCAGTCCATTCGATCGAATGAGTCAATCGAATCAGTCCATTCGATCGAATGAGTCAATCGAATCAGTCCATTCGATCGAATAGGGAAGCAACCGAATGGTCTCCATCTTATTCGACCGAATAAGCTGCATATTCGACCGAACGAGTTCCTATTCGATCGAACAAGTGCCATGTCCGACCGAACGAGTTTTCCCAACTGGTTCGATCGAGTGTGTGTCTAGTTCGATCGAGTGTGCCTCAGATTCGATCGAATATGTCCCTATTCGATCGAATCAAGCCAGAACCAAGTTGTTTCCAAGATTCGCCTGAAGTGAAGTTCGTTTATGAAATAAATTAAAAACCTAATGGAAAATGTGTTAAGGCGGTTATCGAAAATGAGTAGTAGTAATAGTAGTAGTAGTAATTGATATGTGTAAATATTATACAGTTAGCCGAGCCCAGTTAAAAAAAGGAATTACAATCAACGGCGAGCGTAATAGGATCCAGGTGAGTTTCTAGCCCCACTTATGTGTTATGTTTTCGGGGCTGTGTGCATACTCAATATGTTTGTTAATACGCTTATCCTAAGAGATAAGTGTATGCCTTATGTGAATAATATGTAAGTACGAATGATTGCTTGATGGTGCGTGAACGATCTTCGGATATTGCACGTACTGTCAGGTTGTAAAGTTATGTATAAGGTAGGTATGTTATGTACGAATGATTGCTTGATGGTGCGTGAACGATCTTCGGATATTGCACGTACTGCCAAGTTGTACGCTAGCAGGAATGTAGATATGATATGTATGCTTATGTGTATGAATGTGATAATGTTAATAAAAGAAGGAAAGGACGGTTGTATGGTTACGAAAAGGGTACCGAGCCCTAATAATACTCGAGGTATGATGTATGGTTGTATGGTAACGAAGAGGGAATCGAACCCTACTAATATTCGAGAACTAGGGAACCGAACCCTACTAATATTCGTGGAAAGAGGGAAACCGAGCCCTAATACTCGTGGAAAGAGGGAAACCGAGCCCTAATAATACTCGTGGAAAGAGGGTACCGAGCCCTAATAATACTCGAGGAAGGAGGGTACCGAGCCCTAATAATACTCGAGGAAGGAGGGTACCGAGCCCTAATAATACTCGAGGAAGGAGGGTACCGAGCCCTAATAATACTCGAGGAATGTAGGGCGTAACGCTCTTTATAACGTAAGATATGACAGTAAGTTAATACAGTATGAGAGTATGAAAGTATGAAAGTATGAAAGTATGAATGAAAGAATATTATGTTATGTGAATAGTATGATTATGTGATTATCTAGAACTCACTCAGCGTAGCTGACTTTTAGTATGCACGCAGGTGAGTAGGATGAGGCAGCTCGCTTGAGGAGACACATGGCACCGAGCAAGAGCCTGGCATCTGATGATCTGATATGTTTTATAAGTTATGTTTTGATTTTGAAAGACAAGAGGAATGTTTTAAGACATGATTATGAATTGTTATGTAATGTTTTATGAAAGTTTCATATTCCGCGTAAATGTTTTAATTAACTCTGATATTTAGAACTGTGTTTATGAGTAAATCCAACGTGGAAAGTAGGGCTACCGGTAACGGGGCCTTACACCATTACTTATAAAAAAAACTTTCCAACAGCCCGTATATCAAACCGAGGTCACCCGAACTGAATTGGTCGTTAATTACCTCAACTCTTGCGTTAAACGTAACAATCTACCATTCTAGCCAACCGAAAACTATCTTTCAAACTACAACTAGTTGACCAATCAAACGAACACCAATGGCATAATTTTAAAGTATGTAATACTAGACATACCTAGGAAGATGTTGGTGCAAAAACCTCAACCAAAACAGTCTCGGAACCGCTCAATTGGACAGCCACCCGGTTAGCCTAAAACAAGCCATTTATCGATCAATACGCGCGTTATAATGACCAATTAAAGTGTAAAGACTTGTAGGGACGTAGTACTAACCTTGAATTATGGATTCACACCCGGAATCAAGCTGGAAAAAAGAAAATCGGTGGTGGGGGTGGGGCTGCTGGTTGCGGTCGCTGAAACAAGGAAGGGGGTTAGGGTTTTAGGTTTTATGTTATAATATAAAATGTTTCATCCTAGCGCCTCCAAGTTGAAGGATATTGCAACTTGAAAAAAAATTTAAATGATTTAACGTACCGGGATGACGAGAAGGTTTCCGAGGAATGTCGGTTAAATCCCGAGAACTATACATACTTTACAAGCTTTAAATCTTTGAACCGAAAATTAACGGGCGTTACAGACACGAACCCGAACTCGCTTAAGGAAACGTTAACTTGTAAATGCATGAGAACTTGAATTAATAATAACAAAGTGAATATAATATATATGCATAATAATAATAATAATAAGAATAATAATAATAATAATAGTAAGTTGTTAACAATAATGACCATAATAATGTTCGACATGAAAGGTGAAAGTAAAGGTTACATGGTAAATGAAACCCGCACCCGTAACTCACCTTATGCCAAACCAATGGTTTATGGGACCCTTTCAGAAACCCTTAAATGAAAGAGCCCATTGTAAATGGAGAAATTGAAAGGAACGTACGAGCAAAGGAGAACTTACGCAAATATATAAGTATATAATAATAATAAATATGAATGGTAATGAAATAATATAATAATAAACATAAATGCGATAACAATAAATATCTTTAAGAATGCAAACTAAAAGACGGTTCAATAATAAGATAAGGCCAAGTATAGTAAATAAATAAGATCGGTTTAAGAAGGTTATATGTCGGCTCAATTAATTTAAAAGTTAACCCCGTTAACTTTAGAAATCAATGACAAGAGATTATAGAGGATTAATATGTGTACATTATTAACAGTTAGTCGGGCACAGTTGAATAAAGGAATTAATATTAACGGTGAATGCAACAGGATCCAGGTGAGTTCTAGCCCCTTTCTCTGTGACGTTTTCGGGGCTGTGTGCATACTCCTATGTGATAATTGAAACGCTTATCCTAAGTGATAAGTGTAAGATACGTGTATGATTATGCATTGAATGCTATTATTATATAATGTTTATACGATAGAATGTGTATATATATATATATGTATATTATATATATATGAGACATGTAAAGTATGCACGTATGATAATGAAAGTATAAAAGGAATGTATGGATATATATGTGTGTGTGTGTGTATTATATATACATGAGACAAGTAAAGTATGCACGTACGATAATGAAAGTATGAAATGAACGTATGGATAGTTGACGGGACATGTATGGACGTATGGTTAAATGAGACAAAGGGACCAGACCCTAATAATATCTAAGATTGTGATAGAAGAGACCAGACCCTAATAATATCTGAGATAGTAGGGACCAGACCCTAATAATATCTGAGATTAGAGGGACCGACCCTATTAATATCTGGGATAGAAGGGACCAGGCCCTTGCAAATATCTGAGATTGAGGGACCACACACTAATAATATCCGAGATAGTAGAAGTAGCATAGTTTACGGTATACCTTAGGAAAGTAGTAAAGAAGGCATGTAAATATATACGTATGTATGTAAAGTGTATATGAATGAGTTATAGAAAGTAAAGTACGAAATACGTATCTTCGGACGCGTATAAGTATGGACGTGAATGTATTGTATGTTAACTGATTAACTAAAACTCACTCAGCGTAGCTGACTTTAGTATGTATGCAAGTGAGTAGAATGAGGCAGGTTGCTTAGAGTGGGGCACGTGGCAAATAAAGAAAGACTGGCATCAAAGAAAAGAAGAGACACGTGTTATTTATGTTTTATGTTTAAGACTTATGTTATTTCTGTTTAAGACAAGTACTTATGTTATGTAAGAATTATTGACGTTTATGTTCCGCGAAATGTTTTAATTAACTCTGATTTTCCGAATTATGTGAATGAGTAAAGCCAACCAACGAGAAAGTAGGGTTCCCGGGTTGGGGGCCTCACAAATATTGCATGTACCATGGTGAGACGCGAGTGGCGACCACCGTGATGTACAATTGCAACCGCACCAAATGCTATAGGGCGTTTTGAATAGTGACCACCATGGCGGAATCTTCCTGTCCTTGAGGATAAGGATGACTTGAAGGGACGGGGAATTGATACGATCCTATGTTTTAATAAAGTTTAATATATATTAATTAAGTTTATATTTTATTTGGTTTCTTTATTATACTCTAATTGTGTTTCCTTATTGTTTATTTTTTCCTATTTTTATGTCTTTCTTTTCATATAAATTGTGATCATTGATGAGAAAAAGAATAAAAAAATAATTAGAAAATTATTTCAAGTTCGGTTTCTCTTCTTCTTCTTGTTCTAGGAGCGAGCATAACTTACTCTACGGGTCTAACGGGAGATTGACCACCTCAAATAGGTCAAATTGGTGCTTTCTCGAATCGGTCTATCAAATTGGTGCTTTCTCGAATCGGTTCCTATCAATAGTTGTGGAGGAAATTATCTATACTACATGGTGGATGGTGGGTTATGTGGAATCACCGGAATTAAGCTATTTTTCAATTCTAACGACAAGAATTCATGGCCAATTTTTGTTTCTATAGTTCATTTTCTGTTCTTATGGATAGTTACTAGAACAAAAAACTCAAAATTTCTCGGATTGTGTGGATTAAGAACCACTTCTTATTATGTAATTTGTTGTTAATGTTTGATTAGTTTTTTCTAACCATCACTCCTTCATTAATGTATAATTTGTTGTTAATGTTCGGTTAGTTTTTTCTAACCATCATCTTTCATTAATGTATTTTCTCTGTCATCAAAAAAAAGAACAAAAAAGAAGCACTAAGTAAAATGAACATGAAATAAATAAGTTAAAATTATAATGTCTTTTTAAGGAAAACTAATTAAAGACAAAATTATAACTTAATTAAAAAAAGTCTAATTAATGACGAATTTTTATTTATATAAAAACTAATTTATTCCCGGAAATAAAAATTGATGCATGTTGTCCGGATCCATGAATTAAAGTTTTCTTTTCAGAAATAAGTTATATAGTATGAAAAAGTGTTTGATGAAGTAGAGTTTTGAAATGTTTAAACGGGTTTAAAAATGAAAATAATATGTAGGGAAAAGTTATTGAAACAATTTTTAACTTTCTTAGAGAATGCATTTTTTTAAGTTTTGTTATAAATTTAAAATGTTTTTTTCCTTTAGTTAAAAACTCATTTTTGTTTTTTTAAAACCTTTTTTTTTCTAAAAGAAAATCGTTGGTGAAATATGAAATGTTTTTATTTGATTTTATAGGAGTTGTGGTATGACAGGTGTAAAAAAAGGGTACGTTTAGCCTAAATTTTTTTAGTTTAAAAAACACTTCCAATTAGTTTACAACTATAATTTACTTTTAATTGGAAACACCTCCAATTTAGTTTGTAACGGTTATTTCAACCAATCCAATAGCTATACAACAATGGTCACCCGTCTTTTCTCATGCCTTAGTCACTTGGCATGTGTCATGGTAGGATAGCTTGATGGTGGCGTGACCAAATGCCACTTTGGATAGTCACTTAGTGGTCAAGCTCATTATTAGAGATGAGCTTGGTATCAACCAAGAATTTCTCAAAAACTTGGTACCAGTACCAAAAATACTTGGTTCAGTACCGGTACGGTACAGTACGGGTACCGTAGGCAAAAATTCATTAAATACCGATGCCGTACCGCTTCCAGAACCTCATATACTTAGTACCGAATCTATACCGATGATACCATTTTGATAGCAATTCGGTACCGGCTGATACTGATTCTGTACCAGATACGTTTGCTCATCCTACCCATTACACATGGCCTACCCAAACATTTAAGCATACAAAACGTGACCTAAAACATGGGCATACACATCTCCAGTGGCGGCCCAAGGTTTTCGAAGGCCTCAAGCTAACTATCAAGTTGGGGGCCTTTCGAAAAAAATCCATATAAACCCTACTGTAAGGCCCCGAACCCGGTAGCCCTACTTTAGCGTCGGATTTACTCATAAACACAGTTCTTACAAATCAGAGTTTATTAAAACTTTTCGCGGAATATAAAACATCAATCATTTGTTACAAAACATTAAATCTTTCTTTGATACCATAACACAAAACCTTATATTTAAAACATCTTTACTTCTTTCTTCAGATGCCAGCCATTCAATCCATGTCGTGTGTCATCCTCATGCTAACTCTATAATCAGCTCACCTGCGTGCATACTAAAAGTCAGCTACGCTGAGTGAGTTCTAGTTAATCGAACGCCATACAATACATACACATACATACATATCCGTAGATACATATCCATACTTCACTAGATACCCTTCTGTGCTACATACATACTTGCTACCATACATACATACATATCTACAATCACTAACCTCAGTCTACCGAGAGTACGTTCATAGTTCACCGTCTATACCTGTACTCAAGGTTGTGAACACGTACAAGGTTCGCCGTCCTTACCTATGTTCACCATTTATGGTACGTACAAGGTTCGCAGTCCTTCCCTATACCATAATACATCCACAACACGTACAAGGTTCGCAGTCCTTCCCTATGTTGCAACCTAACTCATAGCACGTACGAGGTTCGCAGTCCTCCCCTATGCTACAAAACCAGCACGTATAAGGTTCACAGCCCTTTCCTATGCTGACACACATCCACAACACGTACAAGGTTCGCAGTCCTTCCCTATGTTGCACCCTAACTCTTAGCACGTACGAGGTTCGCAGTCCTCCCCTATGCTACAAATACAGCACGTATAAGGTTCACAGTCCTTTCCTATGCTGACACACATCTACATTACGTATAAGGTTCGCAGTCCTTATCTACGTTTACATATATCATCTTCTTCACGTATAAGGCTCGCAGTCCTTAACTACGCCATTACCAGCCGAGTCTATGTCCGACAGAAGCTAGAGGGATTTGCCATCCTAACTTACTATGTCGTACGTAGGACTCACATGCCATTCGTGTACCTATATACACATACTTACATTATACATAAGAACACTCTAGACATTCTTTACCTCATTCATTTAACAACCATACCCCTTGTCGTTACGTGCAATATCCGAAGATCGTTCACGCCCCGACAAGTATTCATTCATAAGATTTATACATCATCCTCACGTTACATACAATATTAATATCTTTGTTTACATCCTGACGTACGTGCAATATCCGAAGATCGTTCACGTGCCGTCAAGAAATCAATCACATCTATCAATTATATCATACCCGGCATACACATAAAGTTATATCCTTTCGTTCATACTTTCTTGCTTTCTTTGTACTATCTTACTTTCATATCTTACATTATAAAGAGCATTACGCCCTACATTCCTCGAGTATTACTAGGGCTCGGTACCCTCTTCGTAACCATACAACCATACGCTATCGTTTCTTTCTTCTATTATCTCTATCGTGTTCATACACATACACATACATAACATACTTACCTTATTCTTAGCGCTGCAAACTGACAGTACGTGCAATATCCGAATATCGTTCACGTACCATCAAGCAATCATTCATATATTTCACATTATCCATATAAGGCATACACTTATCTCTTAGGATAAGTGTATTAACTATCACATTGAGTATGCACACAGCCCCGAAAACATAACACATAAGTGGGGCTAGAAACTCACCTGAACTCTGCTTCTTTTTCTGATAGCTGTGAATCCCTTCTTTAACTGGGCTCGGCTGACTGAACAAGTTACACGTATCAATTAACTATCACCTCTCATAATGTATTTCTATCTTTATATGACCCACAACGAACGGGGGTCCGGGGGCAGCGCCCCTGGCAGCGGGGTTCTAGGGGCGGCAGCCCCTAGCAGGGTCCAAGGGGCAGAGCCCCTGGCTGGGGTCGAGCTGCCAGGTCAGCTTGGAAAAATTTTATTTCCATTAACTGTCTTAACACATTTTTCATTAGGTTTTTAATATATTTTCTAAACGAACTTCACTTCAGGCGAAGTTAAACCTTAGGCGAACTTGGCTTCAGGCGAAGTTAAACCTTAGGCGAACTTGGCTTCAGGCGAAGTTAAACCTCAGGCGAACTTGGCTTCAGGCGAAGTTAAACCTCAGGCGAACTTGGCTTTTAGGCGAAGTTAAACCTTAGGCGAACTTGGCTTCAGGCGAAGTTAAACCTCAGGCGAACTTGGCTTTTAGGCGAAGTTAAACCTCAGGCGAACTTAGCTTTTAGGCGAAGTTATCCTTAGGCGAACTTGGCTTCAGGCGAAGTTATCCTCAGGCGAACTTGGCTTTTAGGCGAAGTTATCCTCAGGCGAACTTGGCTTTTAGGCGAAGTTACGCTTGAAGGCGAAGTTACGCTTGAAGGCGAAGTTCATCAGGCGAACTTAATCTTGCAGGCGAAGTTATCGCGCTGCAGATCTGTTTTGCCCATAACTCCTTCGTTTCTTAGCCAAATAACTCGATTTTGGTACCCACGGAATCGTATGATCGGCGCCTACAAACCCCAACCATCAAATCGGCCTAAAATCGACGTTTTAGGGGTCCGATTTGGGCAGTTGGGTTTCGGGTCCGGTTAACCCATCCAATCCTAACCATTTTCAGTAATATAAGCTTTGTTGGATTAGTTCTTACCTTACCAACTCAGATCTATCAGCAAATCTCGGGTCTCGGCTTCGAATCTCGGTCGGTTAGAATGTGTGTGTTTTGAGTGTGTATGGAGTGTGTGTTGGGGAGTTGGTGAGAAATGAAGATATTTTGGGATTTTGGGGGTATTTATATCCCTGAAATCCCATTCTCATTTAACCCTTCTCAATTAACCAAAGTTCACGACCCACATCCATTACCCAACACTAGCCCGACCCATACCAACCCCTATTCTATTATTTATTTCCCGATAACCCGAGTAAACTTTCCATCTATTAATAAGTAATATAATTAATATTACCTTTGAAATTTCGGGATGTTACACCTACTTCTTTACCCGTGCTAGGGACCGACGTTGATGAAGTTAAAAAATTTTGTTCGAAGCTATATATATCTTGTGTTTATAAAAAAACATGTTTTACTTTCTAGCTTTATTGATTCTAACATATTCTATATTAGGCCAAAATAAGGCAAAGTTTGTAGGATAAAAATTGATAGATATTAGTTTTTTCTGAAAATATAGGGGCCTTAATAATTTTGTGACCTCAAGCCCTTGCTTGAGTTAACAAAATAGTAGGGCCAGCGTTGCACATCTCATCCCCTCTATAAATACCACTTAAAACTCCTCCATACAAAGTATAAACCACTTCTTTGTAGGGCATATATATAGCAGCAACACAAGAGAAGCTTATTCGCCCCATCGCGAATTTTCATCCAAGCCTTTGGGGAGAAAAATTTATTATCCATGATGAGGTATGAACAACTTTATTAATTCAATAACCATTACACTTTTTATAGTTGTATAATTTAATGAAAAAGAACCCATATATTAAATAAATAGTAGCATCAATTATATCATATCATTTGTAGTGGATGGAGTCTTTATGTTGGTGGCTTTACGTCATGTCACAATATGGGCTGTTTGTCAAAATTGGTGTAGTGGATGGAACTCCTCCAATCATTACCTTATTTTTACTTTTTTTGAGAAAGTTCTCAAAATAACCCTTTTTAGAGAGAAGTCCAAAAATAGCTATTTTCTCTGAGAATTTTGTAAAATTTAAACTTAAGAGACACATTGGGAAAAATAATTATTATGAGGGATCAGACCAAAGATTTGAAGAAATGTAGGGAGCAGACCGAATCTGGGAAAATATTGAAGGTAAAGTCTAAATTATTTTAAAATACTTAAGGAAAAGTTCAAAATTTTTTAAAACTTTTCCTCTCAAAATACAGTCTCCCAAGACTGTTTTATTATGTTTCCTACCTGACCCGTACATATTTTCAAATTTTAGGAAAAAGAGATTTTTAAAATTTGTCTTGAGAGACGCATTTCGAAGGCATTTGTTCTTAAAAGACGAGATTCTTGTGTTTCCTTTCTTATACCAGATTGTATAATTTAATAGGTTGTTGTCATCTTCATCAATCATTAAATATTTCTTCATCAATCATCTTTCTTCTTTTCCGTCCATAAATCAATAATATTCGTTTTATATAGTACACAAATCAATGGCAGCTACTACTCAGAGCATTCCCAACCCATTCCGTACCATATATCCATATATATCATATAATTACACTAAAAATCACTGTTTTTTCTTTCTCCTATTTAATTAAATAATACTTTTTATACCTTTATCATTATCTTTTCTCTTTCCTCCACTCACAAACACTTTTAGAGAATGTTAAAAAATTATAGGGTATGAACAGTGAATCCTCAAATTTAACTTTCTCATATAACATTTTCTCTCTCATCTACTCACAACCACTTATAACCATACCATATAATTTACAAATCCCCCTCACATATATATAGAGAACGGGCTGAGAATGCTCTCAGTCATATAAAGGCCATTCTATCATATTATATTGATGATAAAATATCACAAGCAATGTTGTAGAACTCCTGAGTAGGTGGCCAAGTACTCCCCGATTACTCCCCACCTAGATCGAGTACTCCCCGCCTCGGTCGAGTACTCCGTAGGTATTTTTCGAATAATCCCCGACTACTCCCGAGTACTCGCAACTTCCCAGTCGACCGCCTAGGACCGTGTAACGACTTTTACAACCTTGATCACAAGTTTAGACTCTTTCTCACAAGTATAATTTTTAAAATATATTAAAAAAAAGCATCTCAGTTCCTATTTGATTTTAGCTCATTACTTCTATATACGGTACAACATTAAATGCCAACACATCCATATTTAGAAAGTTGGTAACTTTCAAAACAAAACGTCATTTAATATGGACCAACTAAACTTCGACGGCAAAATAATCTCAACGTTTCTATTATGATGGCAACATAATCTCAATGAACCCGGAATGGTAAGATTATGTTGCCGTCGTAATAGAAACCAATGAACCCGGAATCTATATCCATAACTTCAACATGATCTCCCCCTTAAACCTCATCATTTTGGCCGACTATAAGATCTGGATTGAAAAGAAGAAAGATGAACCGATGAAGAAGATGATTGATGAAGAACAAAATAACCTATTAAATTATACAATCTGGACGCACAAGGAAGGAAACACAAGAATCTAGTCTCCTAAGAACAAATGCCTTCGAAATGTGTCTCTCAAGACAAATTTAAAAAATCTCTTTTTCCTATAATTTGAAAATATGTACGGGCCAGGTAGCGAAAATAATAAAACAGTTTTGGAAGACTGTATTTTGAGAGGAAAAGTTTAAAAAATTTTGAACTTTTCCTTCAATATTTTAAAATAATTTGGACTTTTCCTTCAATATTTTCTCAAATTTGGTCTGCTCCATGCCTTTCTTTAAATTTTTGGCCTGCTCCCTCATAATAATTATCTTTTCTCAATGTGTGTCTCAAGTTCAAATTCTAAAAAATTCTTTGAAAAAAAAGACTATTTTAAGAATTTTCTCAATCTTTTTTAATAGAAGTAAAACAAGTAAGTCTACCCACCAATCATTGGCCCAACCTCTTCTCCCATCCAACATTTTGTTATATTCAAATTTAATAAAAGTGAATAAATATAATATGAATAAAATCCCTCCTAACCCCCTTCTCTCTCCCTCTCACAAACGGTTAACACCACCGCGTGCAATAAAAATTTCGTCTAGCTTTTCTTTAGAGCCAAAATTAATACGCTATCCTTTGAACCCGTGTATTACACGGGATTTGTTCAAATGATAAAAATAAATTATGTCTATTATTTCAATCGCAATTCTTAAAATACTTAAATGAATTAATTTAATGTTCAAAGTAAAACTTATTAATTATATTTTTTTCAGTTCATGACTTATGAATTGTATCTTTTTCATGTTTCACCTATGTACTACACATGATGGAAAATATTAACTTAATGGTAGTTCGGTTTGTTTATCTTTTTTTTAAACAAAATGGCTCGGTTCATTTATTTTTGCTAAAAAAAGTGGTTGGGTTAATTTATTTTTGTTAAAAAACGTGGTTCGCTTTGTTTGTTTTTTTAAAGTAGTTCAGTTAATTTATTTTTGTTAAAAAATGTGTTTCGGTTTGTTTATTTTTGTTTAAAAAGTAGTTCGGTCCGTTTATTGTTGTTAAAAAACTGTTTAGACAATTTACTTTTGTTAAAAAAGTAGCTCGGTTCATTTATTTTTATTAAAAAAAAAGTAGTTCGACTCATTTATTTTTTACCGTAGGGTTAAGTAAACGAGAAATGAAAAAATTACTATTTTATCACTGACTTAATAGAAAAAACAAACAGGGTTAACGAAAAGTAATAAAATAACATGATTTTGAAAACGTCATGTATTGATTTGCAAGTTATTTAAAAAATGTACTAAAGTTGTGTAGTTGGTCAAACCTCATGTATAAAAATAACACTTAACTTAATAATGAATAAAATCCACACTATGTTATAACCCAATTGACTAAATGATTTTGACCCATGATCCATGGATTGCTGGAATGAATTAGGGGTGTTTTTCGGGTTATTTATTCGGGTTTCGGGTTGTTTGGGTCGGGTTGTTCGGGTTTGAGCTCAAAACAAATTGACCCAAGAACCGACCCAAATAAGTTCGGTTTGTTCGGGTTTCGGGTTGAACGGGTCAGGTTAATTCGGGTTGGGTTTCGGGTTTAACAAATTAAAAAAATATATCCACCTTTGACAATATCACAAATTAAAAAACCGTATTCCAAGTCGTTTTAAAACCATAATATACAGCCATATTCAACAATAGCATATATTATTTAGTAAAACATGAAATTTATCATACAAGCATGTATTAGATCGGATGAAGGAGTGTCGTAGCCTGCGGATCAATACTTGTGTAGATTGACTAAACATGCTCAATACATTTTGGTTTAAATACTATACTATTAAAATTTTTGAACTGAATATACATTCTCAACATGCTTTATAGTAATTAATGCATTGGGATGTAATAAATCCAAAATTAATCGGAGTCTTGAGAACAATCGAACAAGAATACATAGGTCACTGTGTTACTTCACCGCTAAATTACCCTATAAAAATTAGGGATACATGCATCGATGTATTATACTTCGGGTTATTCGGGTCAACCCAAATTTGGGTATTTCAACCCAAATACCGACCCGAATATTTTGTCTCGGATTCGGGTTAGGAGCTTAATCGGTTCGGGTGAATTCGGTTCGGGTTATTTGGGTCTCGGGTCGCTTCAATTCGGGTTCGTTATTCGGGTACGGTTAAAAAACACACCCCTAGAATGAATGAGATGAGAGATTAGAAATTAAGAGAAATGTAGGCTTGACACCTAAGCTTTAACATTTTCTTTTATTAGTATAGTAAGATAAGATAAAATAAGAAAAGATTGAAAAAATATGAGAACCACATAAAACACTTATATATAGTTCATTGATGACTTAATGAGATAATGGGGTACAATTATGCAACCGTCTAACGTATTACACTGAAAACAAAATTTATGGTCGCAGGTTCTCAACATAATATTAGTTCAGAAACGATATGTGTGTGTGTGATTATTTAGAACCCATTTGGGTTATGAAAACTCAATAAAACGCTACTTAATAATATTAAAAAAATAAATTTCAAATGCATTATAAGCATGTTACATCTACAACTTTTTTTTAATGTGGATCGGCTTTTAAAATAGGTGTAATTAACAAACATTTACATTACAATATGAGAGGTAACTATGTGTGAAATGTAATGTTTGTTACATCTCTCGGTTAGTGTAAAAATATTTTTATTTTTTTAAATTGAACCTACATAAAATACATTTTTCAAAAGAGTAGGAAAAATAAAAGCCCTAACAAAATTGTTCATTGGAGTTCTCACAAATCAAGCGTCAATCTTAAAAGCGCCGGTTGCAAATTAAGAACCATTATAGATAACTCACTTCTCTTCAAGCATTTTTTTTCCTTTTATAAAAAAGTGAAAAAGAGACTTTTTTTAGTGAGAGAAATGATAATGTATGTTGTGACATTGTGTATCTGTACGTGTATTAGATAATAATGTACATATATCTCTTAAAGTAAAGAAAATGATGCTTGAAGCCTTGAAAGGAAATGAGTGTTCTACAACGGTTCTTAAGGATTCTCAAGGCACATTTATTTTTGAAGAAACAATATATTATTTGAATCACATAATATAATTAGACAAAGTAATATATTATTTGAACCACATAATATAGTTATATTATACATAGTGAATAAAATATAATCAAATTAATAGAAGAAAAGGTGTGGTAGTTATGTATCGGTTATAGAGTATTCTCAACTTATTTCTTAAAAACAATGTTTTAAAAATCTGTACGTATCGGTCAGTTAAACCGGTTATGCCGGATTATAAAAAGGCAACCGGTGTTTAGAGCCCAGTATTTTTAGACGGTTTGCTAAAATATCATATCGCTGGTTTTTTTTTAAATACCGGTTTTTAAACCGGCAAAACGGTTTTAAAACCAAGAGATTTTTGATATTTTTTAGGACCTATATTTTTAAAAATGACTTCTAACCTAGCGAATAAATTACGAGTAAACATAGTAAACAATGATTCGTTAATCAAGCAATTTTGTATCCTACAAATACAAGGTAGGTTTCTTTAGAGCATTCTCAATCCGTACCCTAAAATTATGTGAGTGGGATTTGCAAATTATATGGTATGGTTTGAGTGGTTGTGAGTAGAGCAGAGAGAAATGTAAGGCCCTCGAGCCTGGATGCCCTACTTTCTCGCTGGTTGGATTTACTCATTCACATAATTTGGAAATCAGGGTGAATTAAAATTTTTTGCGGAAATAAAAGTCAACCATTTATACATAACATAAATACTTTGTCTTAAAATAAAACGACATAAATCTTAAACATAAAACACAAATGACACGATAGTCTTCTTCATAACGATGTCAGTCTTCCTCTTATTGCCACGTGTTCTCATCAAGCAACTTGTCTCATTCTACTTGCCTGCGTGTATACTAAAAGTCAGCTACGTTGAGTGAGTTCTAGTTAATTAACATACATTACATTCATTTTCTTACTAATACGCGTTTGAAGATACGTATTAATACTTACTTGTTCATCTATTATTCAAACATACATACATACATTCATACTTCTTACTGACTACATACCTCGGATTCTATAAAGATCCAGTCATCACATACCTTGGATATTATAAGGGTCCAGACCCTACATACCTCGAAGTAATAAGGATCCGGTGTCCCACTTACCTTGGATATCCTCAGAGTTCAGTCCCTACATACCTCGGATATTATAAGAGTCCAGGGCCCTACATATCTCGGTTATTATTACATTCCATACCATTCTACCTTTGTTACATATTCTTTCGACTTACTTCAATCATAACTAATATAACAACTACGTGCATACTAGTTCAACAATCCATATCACATTCATACGCAAACATAAATCTAATATACACTTACCATTTAAGTTAAGTGTATAAATCTAAACACATCGTAGTATGCACACAGCCCCGAAAACATAACACATAAAATGGGCTAAAACTCACCTGGATCATGCTACGTTCATCGTTAATTAAATTTGTATTTATTAATCGATCGTACTTGATACGCTAGGCTCGTTTGTTTGGGCTAACAAATCTACTGAAATAACTTCATTTAACGACGGTCTTTATTTTGCGTTCATATTCTCCAATTATATATATATATATATATATATCTTTTATTAATAATATATTTCTTTCCTTTAATACATTATTATGTGTGTATATATATACACTAGTTTTAGAGCCCGTGTCACACACGGGATAATTCAAATTATAAAATTATAAGTAAAACAAATAATTACATGGCGTATATGAAAAAAAATATATTACATCTATCCTTGTATCTATACAATGTGTACATAAATTGATTTTATTTATATCACAAAATTATTTTTTCAAATGAACTTAATAAAAAAATGCTCGTGCAAAAACGTACCCGAGAATATTTCTTTCTATTGAAAAATTCATTCTCGGTGCCATATATGTATAATTGAAAGACTTTTGGTTATAAACCAATTTCAGAAATAAAGCTTTTCATACGATAGTAGTTATAACCATTCAGTCTAAATGCAAAAGGAGCGTTACCTTTATTGATATATTTATCAACTTACCACTAATTAAAGGAAAGTAGAACATTAAATTGTAACAATGGATGTTCTTCAAGAGCTATGTTTTCTGAGCTACACCATGAAAAAGATTTTGATAAGTTTCAAAGGGCTTCTCAACTTTGTCATAATGACAACATAAAAAATAACATGTTAACCCATCCAATTTTGTGAATATTTTGTTTCATTTGAGCATAATTTTTCATGACATGCTTCCCATACGACGTTCTAATCACCATTGAAGGAAATATTAATGTTAACATAAATATTTCAAAATTGATAAAAGTTAGAAGGATTAATAGGCATGGGGGTGGTGTGTCGAAAGTGTTCACAGTCTTTTCTTACATTTTAATAGTTGAGGAAAAAATAGTCAGTTTGCCAAATCCCGAACCTTTTGATTATTTTAAAAAATGCCCTTAAAAATAAATTTTAAACCCAAATCATGTTTAAAATTCTAACTTTCATACTTTTGACATTTCAAAGTCAACACTTTGAACCCATAACAAATTTGACGATAAATCTATTTTGCATTCTCAAACTTTTAAAAATACTCAAAATTTTTATTTTTGATCCATAACAAATTTTGACCTAAATGTGGTTAATTTGTACCAAATAATCTATTTACCAACTTTTGACCCATAATATTAAATGTAAGTTCCATAAAATACTCGAAACAATTTTATTTGAGAAACATGATTTGTTAATGATTTTTGAAATTCACCCAAGTATTTTGAAATATGTAGTAAAATAATATGTTAATATTTATTTTTATAAAAATATATATATATTATACAAAAATAGTGTAAAAGGAAAGTGAATAATTATTGATTTATTACATATATTAGGGTAAATTAGTTTTGGAGGGAAAAAATTGTAAGAATTAACCAAAACATGACAAATGTCTACATTTATTTTACTTTATTAGAATAGGTGTATATATATGTATATATACACACACACATATGTTTCTTTGCTTTAACGGATTAGTTATCTTAAAAACGTATCGGGTCATACGGAGGTGACGAGGTTAGTTGGCTTGGTTTATTCTGTTGGATTATCTTAGATTAACTAGAAATGGCCCAGTTCACATCGCATGACCCTAGGTCGCTTCGCAACCCACTTTGGGTGAACCATTTCAATTCGCATAGCATGATGCGGAAATGGTTGCGGGAGCCGGGTTTCAAAACCGGGTCTCCCACCTCACACCTCCGTGTCTTAGCCACCCAGACGAGATGCGAGTATGTTAAATGTTCGCTTCCAAATATTTTATACACATGTGAGCTGATCACTACAAGCCTCCTTTTCACCACTGCTTTTATCATCTATTAGTTTATTATTACGGTTAACTTTATATTCTTATTTTCCTCAATATTCATCATTATTGTTTCAAGTTTTAAACCTTATATTCTATGTTTTATAAGGAGCCAGCTTTTGTTAGATCTACAAATCATGAACGCGAACTTAACTACGAGTTAAACGAATCCGACTCTCAAGATTCACATTTTTATGTCAAGTTTGTGTTTTTATTAACCCTTAGGCCCCGATCTAAGGTTCTACCAATTTTTATGGAGAACCGACATCAAAAGAACCACCTTTATACTACAAACATACATCTAAGCGAAATCCGGTTTAGAGTTTTAGTTTTGACACGAGCTAGATCTTGATTCTCCTTGTCGTTTGGAGGCAAGAATCACTAAAACAACTTGGATCTCGTTCTCGGGTTTTAAGGTAGGGAGAGTGTGTGTGTTGGTAAAAATGGAAAGGTATGAAATTATGAGATCTAGGGGTTTAGAAAAGGTTTAAGGGGTACTTACACCCTTAGCTCATGGACCTTAGACCCATTAATTCACTAAAAGTCCATGTTTTATTTTTAAATCCATATCCATTTAAGCCTACCATCTCTCATTTTAATTTATTATTTATTCTATGGAAAATAAATAACAAAGTTTATTTAAATGTTACTTTATTTATTATTTCTAAAAGTCGGATGTTACAAGAAAATTTATATGGAAAAGTTAAATTTGAGGTTTTATTGTAGATACTGTATAATTTTTTAATATTTTTATAAAGTGGTTGTGAGTAAAAGAGATAGAAAATATGATGATAAAGGTATAAAAAATAGGAAAATTGGATTTTAATAATCCAAACTTTCTATAATTGGCTGATAATAATCCCAACTTAATTTATTCTCACCAGTGGTCCCAAACTAAAAAAAATTGGCTCTCAATAGTCCCCCATTAAAAAATCTAACGGCGTTAAGTTTTTTTCGAATTTCAAACGGATTTTTTAGGGCTTTTGATCGGAAGAATGATACGAGTCGATTGATGTAAAACTTAGCTCGAAACGATACTTCAATCATCTTAATTTTTGTTAATTTTAAATTCAAACACCCGATTTGAAGCACCAATCAAGCCATTTGAAGCATCATTTCGAGCTAAGTTTTACGTTAATCGACTCGTATTCTTCTTCCGATCAAAAGCCCTAATAAATCAGTTTGAAATTCGGAAAAAACTTAACACCGTTAGGTTTTTTTTAACGGGGGACCATTGAGGGTCAACTTTTTAAAATTTGGGACCACTGGAGAGAATAAACAAAGTTGGGATTATTATTGGCCATAACAAAAGGTTGGGATTATTAAAATCCAATTTTCCTAAAAAATATTATTTAATTAAACAGCAAAGAGAAAATACAATATTTTTTATTGTAATTATATGATACATATGAATATAAGGTAGGGAACGGGCTGGGAATGCTCTTACATATTTTGTAATTGATTAATTTCATATACAAAGCATAAACTTTCTATTTGGCTCAATCATTTTTCATGTTTGATGTTTATTAATGTACTTTAGGGTTACTTTTTGAGTTGGGGTTGTATTTATATGGAATTACAAGGCAAATTATTCAACCCGGTTGAACCTTCCGATACATCCCGGATCAACCGGTCGTACCATTTTTAAACAAAACCCGGACCGGTTTTTTAAAGACATATGAGGGAAATTTGTAAATTATATAGTATGATTATAAGTGGTTGTGAGTAGAGCAGCGAGAAAATATTATACGAGAAAGTTAAATTTGGGGTTTCACTGTTCACACCATCATATAATATTTTAATATTTCTGAAAGTGGTTGTGAGTGAAGGAGAGAGAATAATAATGACAAAAGTACAAAAGTGTATTATTTAATTGAAATAAAGAGAGAAACTGTAATAATTTTTAGTGTAATTATAATATATATATATGGGAGTGATAATTTGAGAACCTTGTTGAGTTTTAAGAACTTAAGAACTTGATTCTTGACCACACATTTAATTAAATAAATTAAATTATGTAGTTGAGATAAAATGTGATTAAAAAATTAAAGTATGAGAGAGAATAAAGATGTACAGTGATTACACTAATTTAAACGTCTGTTATACCTATGTAATAAGTCGACTCGGTGCGTAAAAAATTCTGTAATTTTTTTACGTACATGTAACCTACATATATTACGTATATGTAAAAAAAATTCAAAAAAAATTGTTACATTGAGTTCTTTCGAGTTCTTAAAACTTAAAGTAGTTCTCAAAAGAAATCTCTCATATATATATATATACACACACACATACATATGGTAGAGAATTGAACGTGAAATGCTCTTGTAATGTCAAGTCCAATAAAGCAAGTACGGCTATGTTATGTGATTATTGAAGGTGGACTAATTAATATAGGGATTTTTATTTATATGATGTATATATGAACGTGAAATGCTCTTT
>NW_027501225.1:0-35220 GCF_021521415.1 Bidens hawaiensis | reverse complement strand
TACTATACAATTTCTATTAATATAACTTAAATTCGTGTTAACCGGTACGTCTGGGGACACTGTTAACCCAGTACCGTACACGATCCGGGGACAATGTTAACCCCGAAACACTTCTCAGGACTTAGATTGTGATATCATTTAGAGTTCTTTAGTCAAAACTACCATTAGTTTGTTTTCCCGTTTTGCGTGCCTAGCACGGTTATTCGTTTTTATGTTTTCAAAAAATGAGTTTGGTCACACACGACCCGAAAATAGTTGTTACTGATATTTTAATTAAAGTGGTGAAATTAGAGCTCGGTTTAGACACCCCGTTTGGCCGCGGGGCCCGTTTCCGTCTTTAATACACCGGAAACTGCTAAATCGGGTAAAATTACCCAAATCATCCGAATTATTTTCGGATGATTTATTTTTACTTGATTAACTTAGTTTCATGAAAATAGTCCATTTTTAGGGTTTTTATACACCAGTCAGCTCGCTTAGGCGAACTTTGCCGGTTTACGCGTTTTAAGCTTTAAAAGTTTGTTTTTATTTTCTATTTAGCACAAATAATTATCCGTTTAGTCTCGGATCTTGAAATTTTGAACAAATCACTTTTTGACAGTGGGAAATTTTATAAAATTATTTCCATAATTAATTTTTATATTTAACATTTATTTATCTATTTTTAAACGCCATTTAAACACTAAATATGTCGAAAATATCAAACGACCTTAGAAAAATCCCAAATTTTTCCTGGATGGCCCCTGCAATCCCCAAAGTCCCCTGTAATTTTTTCAGAACCAAAATCTCATTTTACATGCCATTTTAACTAAAACCGAGCTAGAAAACCCTAGAACTCGTTTTACCGAAAAGCCTACCTAGACTTCTCCAACGGATCTGAAATTTTGTGTGTGACTTTTATATGTTTTAAAAAGCTTATCTGGAATTTTCCAGAATTGTTCATGATGTTTAACTATTTTTCACCATTTTTAGCCAAAACCGAGCACTAAATTCACCAAATATTCGTCCTTTATCCAAATATTACCAAATTTTCACAGATCTCATTTTTTCAGGTGTAGATCATCTCTGTGAAATTTTATGACCCAACTCTAAGTTTATCACAATCTGTCCAAATCGTAAATATCATAAAAAAAACGAACTACCTTGTGTTTCTAGCTTTAAACCGCGAGGATCTCGCTTTCTAGCCTTTGCTAGCAACTAGATACAACACCTACAAGCACAACAACACCACACCAAGCAAGTTACACCCACAATCAAGCCATTTCTTTCATGGTTTCGGTTATGATAAAGAAACAAAGATTTTAACCGTAAAAATTCGTTTTTAACTCTTTTAACTCCTTTCTTGGACCAAGATCCTTGTATAACTTGTATACATCACTTGATCATGCAAGAATCGGTCTCATCTCGGGTTTTCACCCATTTTTCACTTGAAACCTCATTTTCTTGTAAATAACTCGAGAAAGGAAGATGAACAAGCATATAACTCGGTGTTTACCTCGTTTTCTTGCTTAAAAACTTGGGTTTTTGGATGAGAAATTGAGAGAAAGTGATGGAGTTTGTGTTTGTATGTTTAAAAAAAGAAATGAAGGCCAAGGGGTAATCCCCTTGGTCCGATCGGTTTGTATAAAGGGGGTGGGGTGGGGCCCACTCCCCCATTCTTGGCCACACATTCAGATTACGCAATCTGGATAATGTTGTGGATAATCTGGTTCAGTTCGTTTTTCGGTTAAATGCTTAATTCGGCTTAAAACGAGGCTAAAACGGTCGTATTTCGGCTTAAAAATGAAATTTATATAAAACCGATTTAAAAACTTTAAAAACTTAAACCATGACATTTATTGACTTAAAACATCATATTATTAATAACTGCACATCTTTTTCGGCTTGATTGATCATCTCTTGCTTGGTTTGGTATTAAAGGTTTCGTTTAACGTACCGACGTACCATTAAATCGAAATTCTGTTTTCGTGCTATAATTCACTTATCCCGAAGCTTTAATGCTTCGTAAACATTACTAAACATCATATATTTCGTCTATAACGTAATCCCCGATTCGTTCGGGCTTCAATAACCGTTCATCGGTTAATCGTAATTCCAATACGATTAACCGTATGATCGAGTATAATTCGTACTGTGAATCATTCATACTCGTATAAATTCATTATAATTCATATATTCCATATTAAATAACACATAAATAGTATATACCGGCTAGGGTATACCTGAATTTGCCGGAATCGTTACAGTCTAGTGGGTGTAATCTTGGCTAACATATTACCATGGTCGTGGTTGACACGGTGGCAAGGCAATTGATAAACAGTCAGCTTCGGTTTCGAACACTTAGTAATACATGCTTGATAGGTTAGCTACCTATTGATATATAATTGACTTAACAATATCTGGTAACGCAAAACGTAAACGCAAACGCTTTATTTATATAAACTTGTGAACTCACCAACCCTGTGTTGAAACTTTTAGTATGTTATTTTCAGGTAGCCGAGGCGGGCACGCGGTATAGGATTATGCATTCGCTAAACACCATCGCTTAAAAACTTCTTTTAATTTTTATCTTAATAACTTGGGTTTTTAAGTCGTCCTGTGTGGCGCAAACTTTTTGGTTTACAAATTTACGCTTCCACCTTATATTTAAGACTTAATGTCTTGTTGGTTTGAATACTTTAAACATGGTGTTTGATTATAACTAATGATTCCAATCCTGTTAGTTCACACCCTTTGACAGTAAAACTCCGTTAGCGGATTTTGAGGGTGTGATAGAGCAAGAGTTACCTAGGCAAGGAATCCGAATTGTGACGACTTGATCTCTTATCGGTTACGGGAAAATGCTATGGGAACCGGGAATCTAAAGATATGAAGCTCTAGAAACCTAATGGATCCCTAATCACTCTCAAGATGTCACCTAAGAGGAAATCCTAGAGATCATGTAAAATCACCATCTTATTAGTTCACTTGTCAGTTCACCAACTATGATTAATTACCCTAGAAAACAGCTAACCCTTCGGTTTCACTATCTCAATGCACCTAAGTAACAAGGGGTGGTCTATGAGCAGTCTAAAGGATACAGGTAAACAGTGGAAAAAATAGGCAAACCCCCTGTCAGATAATTTACCCTAAAATCCTAACAATGCAGGCAAACCCGACAACTTATCACCCGTCGGATATTTAAGATAGTAAGAATATAAATTTCTAATAATAAAGTGCTAAAAATCAGTTTCTATGGTGAATGAGCTCAATAAACCATAAACAAGTTGCAAACATACACTAAACAACCCTAACATGCAACCTATAATCGAAAAACATTCAATCAAGTAACTTGTGAAACATTCATTCAAGCATAAATCAAAAGTAAATACGCATGAGACACATCCAATAAACCTAATCAAAAACTTTTAATTAATCAAAATCTCATAAACAAAACCCGAAAACCGACAAGTCTAAAATAATCAACAAAACATCATCCAAGCCTAGATAACTAAAAGGGTTTAGCCAATAATCATGTCCAAAACAAGAAAATAAATAAGTTCAATAATAAAGTTCATAAAAAGAATAATAATTCAAACCAAAAGAACCGTGCTTAGATGAGTAACACTTGATTGTTTCCTTCTCTTTTTCCCTTGCTCGGATGAGCACTAGCCTCAAAATAACAATATTCTTGCTACTTGTTGCTTCTGTTTGACTTGTGGCTCCTGTGGTGTCCCTTAATTGTTGTCGACTTCCAAGAAATAATATTAATAATGTTATGTTGCAGCTAGCGGCTCTACTCCAAAAACAAACCTCATGTAGGTTTTAATAATAATATAACAATAATAAATGTGCTAGTAGTTCTGCTTTTTGCGGCCCAGTCCACCAACCTCCTTTGCTGTAGGGTTTTTAAAAAACCCTTTTTATTTCCTCTAAAACCTTCACCGGCACTCCTTTCTTTTGTCTCTACACCAAACAATTTCTTTGACTTTTTAAAGGGCAAAGTAGCCTTCTACGTGAAAACTTGTTTGCCTTCCACATAATAATCATCCTTTTAGCACCATCATTTTTTTTCTTTATCACTGCTTACAACGTTGGAATATATGTCAATAATTTGAACTCTAAATAAAATAATTCTATTTTTGTCAAAAGTTAATTCACGAGATACTAGTAAGTCAAATGTAAATAATACAAATGTAAATGATAATAATAATTTACTCGTCTCAAGCTTAGTAAAAATATTTAATTTTAGCTCGTTGTCTAATGAAACCCTCAAACTATATATATGAGCCAAATATGAATCATATTTAATTAAAACCTAGCTCAAAAGTACTCAAAACTCTAGGAAATATTTATATAATAATAAGAATTTTTTAAACAACATCTAATATCCCTACACTTGAACTTTTTTCGTCCTCGAAAAATATGTATTGCAATGGAATTATAATTCAAAATCTATCTTTGAAACATATAGGTTAATTTTTAAGCATAGATAAACGCAACACCGCGATTGCCAATATTGTTGTCCACTTAAACCCAGCCACCAGCTTATCAAGCCCCCAATTGCATTAAGCGTTTTAAAGTTCAAAAGCTACGGCTACACCTACCCCATCTCAGACAAAGAGAGCTAAACGAAATAGAGTCGAAACAGACTGTTTCGACAAATCACCATAAGCCAAGTTTGATGGTACTAAGTAGATGTACTAGGTGGAATTTGATGGATGAATGGTCAGGAGAAGGCCTTACGAGCAATTCCTAAATATTATTGGACGTTGTCCTATGAATCCCTAATTTGATATTTATTGACTATGAACCTCGAGGCCCAATAATGTATCCTCAGAGTCACTATCCCCTTGTTAACACGTAAACTCTCAGCCCCGTCTAATATGTGCATCTTTGGCCTCTTTTACTAACTTTGGAGAATGCTTCTTTGGCATTTTAAAATACATAACTTTTCATATTCAATTGCTTTTTGGAACAACTTTTCGGAGTACACTTTCAACACATACTTTTTTTTCTCTTTTTTTTTCTTTTTTTCTTTTTTCATTTTTTTATATCACCTTAAATATATAACTATTTTCTAAGCTCGTAAAAAGATGGACATGTGGTGGTGTCCTGGTTTGAGTGCATCTAAGTCTTACCCTCTCGTTTTTAGATTTTGGTAATCCTCCCTAAGCATCGAAATTCAGTTTCACCGTTTTTCAAATTATTAGATTTATAAAATCTGCTAAAGAGTGCTATCAAAGCTAGTGGGGCCTTCCGACACATCCTAAATTAAGTGCGCTATCTTTTATTTAATCTCATATATAATAATAGTTTTAAAAGATCAACTTTAAACAAAAATATCATTTTCCATTATGTTCAAAAGAATTTTCGGGGCATTTTTTTCTTGCTATTTTAGTAGTATTATTTTTTAAATATAACTCTTTTTTTCTTTATCTATTTTTTTAAAAAAAATTATTTTATATCGAGGAGAAATACATCTTCCTCGACCGAATCAATCGGCCCACCGATATATTGCTTTAGCCTATGGTCGTTCACCTTCCACGCTCTCCCCTCATGTTCAACTAACTCAACTGCACCGTGCGGAAATGCCGCCTACACCGTATACGGGCCAACCCATCTCGATCTAAGCTTACCTGGAAAAAACTTCAGACGAGAATTATAAACAAGCACCCGATCCCCACACTTTTGAACTCTTTCACCTTCTTCAACTTTCGATCATGCAATGCCTTAGTACGCTCCTTATAACTCCATGATCTCGCGTATGGCTCATCTCTTAACTCCTCTACCTCATAAATTTGGAGATACCGATTTTTTGCAGCTTGGGTCAGGTCAAGATTAACGGATCTCAACGCCCAATATGCTCTATGCTCTAACTCAACCGGCAGATGACACACTTTCCCGTAAACCATCCTAAAGGGTGTGATCCCAATAGGCGTTTTAAACGCTGTGCGGAAAGCCCAAAGTGCATCATCCAACTTTTTGGACCAGTCCTTTAGGTTCTTACCGACAGTTTTCTCCTAAATTCATTACTCTCCTCGGTTTTCGTTCTCCACTTGCCCGCTCGTCTGTGGATGATAGGCGGTGGGTCACCCCATACCGTTCCAACGCCTTCTCCACCTAGGAATTACAGAAATGTGTGCCCCTATCACTGATCAAGGCCCTGGGAGTACAAAACTGACTGAAAAACCTCTTCAAGAATCCCACTACAACTCGGGCATCGTTAGTGGGCAAGGATTGAGCCTCAACCCACTTGGAAACGTAATTAATAGCCATGAGAATGTATCGGTTCCCTTGAGAAGAAGGGAATGGACCCATGAAATCAATGCCCCAAACGTCGAAAACCTCTTAAACCTGAATAAGGTTTTTGGGCATCTCATTACGGGATGAGATATTACCAGTGCGCTAACATGCGTCACACTATCTGACAAACTCGTGTGAGTCTTTGAAAATCGATGGCCAATAAAAGCCGGAATCTAGAAATTTCCTAGCGGTGGAAGACGAACCATGGTGGCCTCCAGTTACACCCTTATGACAACGCCTAAGAATCTCACGGCCCTCTTCCCTACTCACACACCTCCTCAACACTCGATCGGCACCTACACAAAACAAATACGGTGCATCGCATATGTAGTGGCTGGTGTCTGCGAAAAACTTCCTTCTCTGCTGATAACTCATGCCCTTGACCACCACTCCATCGGCCAAATAATTCGCAAAGTCGAAGAACCATGGCAGACCCTCCTCTTCAGCACTCACGTACAAGGCTGTCTCTCTCTCAAATCTCAATCTCACCTTCATCAACGACTCGTGAGGAAACTTATCCCCGATGGCATCTTCTCTAATCTCCTCTCTCTTCGGATCCTCCGGACGTGATAAATGATCCGTAGTTACATTCTTCGCTCCCTATTTATCTTTAATCTCAATATCGAACTCAGAAAGCAAAAGAATCCATGGTATCAGGCGAGGCTTGGCATCTTTCTTGGCGAACAGATATCGCAATGCCGCATGATCAATATAAACGATGGTTTTGGACAACAGCCGATAAGAACGGAATTTGTCGAACGCGAAGACCACTTCTAGAAGCTCCTTCTCAGTAGTCGTGTAATTCTCTTAAGCATCATTGAGGGTCTTACTCTCGTTATAGATAGGATGGAAGTGCTTGTCCTTCCGCTGACCTAAAACAGCCCCGACTGCAAAATCACTTGCGTCGCACATGAGCTCGAAAGGTAAGCTCCAGTCGGGTGCTACTACGATAGGGGTATTAACCAACTGCCCCTTGAGAAACTCAAACGCCTTCAGACAATCAACATCGAATTTGAATGCAACGTCCTTCTCTAGAAGGCGAGTCATGGGCCGGGTGATCTTAGAAAAATCTCTAATGAACCTACGATAAAAACCCGCATGCCCGAGAATACTACAAACGAATTTCATACTAGTCGGTGGAGGAAGTCTACTAATAGTGTCGATTTTAGCTCTGTCTACCTCAATCCCGTCTCGCGAAATCTTTTGCCCAAGCACAATTCCCTCAGTCACCATGAAGTGGCACTTCTCCCAGTTCAACATCAACTTCGTCTCTATGAACCGCTTCATCATCCTCTCAAGATTAGAAAGACATTGATCGAATGAGTCCCCTTATACCGAAAAATCGTCCATGAAAACCTCCATGGAACTCTCGACCATCTCCTGGAATATCGCTACCATGCAACGCTGGAAAGTAGCCGGAGCATTACATAACCCGAAAGGCATACGTTTGTACGCAAAGGTACCGTATGGGCATGTAAATGTGGTCTTTTCCTAATCTTCATGTGTGACCGAGATCTAGAAATAACCTGAAAACCCATCAAGAAAACAGTAAAGTTGTCGTCCAGACAGACGCTCCAACATCTGATCAATGAACATAAATGGAAAGTGGTTTTTCCTAGTAGCGTCTTTAAGCCTCCTATAGTCAATGCACACCCGCTAACCTGTGATTTTCCTAGTTGGAATAAGCTTGTTACATTCGTTAGTGACAACTGCCATCCCTCCCTTATTGGGGACGACCTGGATGGGACTCACCCATGTAGAATCGGAGATGGGATAGATCAGGCTAGCATCGAGGAGTTTGATAACCTCCTTTTTGACCACCTCCAATATCTTATGGTTGAGCCACCTCTAAGGTTGGATTACATGCTTGTACTCATCCTCTATGAGTATCCTGTGCATGCAAAAGTTTGGGGTGATTCCCTGAATGTCCATGAGTTTCCACGCAATAGCCTGTTTTTGTACCTTGAGCACATCAACCAACCTTGACATCTCACATTCTTCAACTGAGAAGAAATGATGACGGGCAAATCGGCATCACCATCCAAGAAATCATACTCCAAATGAGGAGGTAGCTCTTTAAGCTCGAGGGACAGTGGTGCCTCAAATGGTGGTCTCTCCTTCGGTCCCTCGTTGCTATCGGCAACCGTGAACACCTCGGGGTATTCAGGAGGTAAGCCAACAAGAATGCTAAGGTCGTGCTCCGGGGGAACATCAACTTCATCCTCCTAATTGAGCAAATTTTCTCCAGAAATGTATTCAAGACAGTGCTCAAACTAAGATATGAACATGTCAAGAAAGTAAACGGAATCGTATTGACTAATGGAGTTCCTCATCGATTTGACGACATTGAACGTGACGTTCTCCTACCCTACACGAAGTATAATTTTGCCGTCGAAGATGTCAATAAGCGCTTTAGCAGTACGCTGGAAGGGTTGTCTCAAAATGAGTGGGACCTGATCGTCAGCCTCCATGTCGAGAATAAAAAAATCCACAGGGAAAACGAATTTATCGACTTTAACGCGTAGCTCTCAGTCGAGCTGCCAAACAAACATGGGAACGTGAAGTGTCCCGAGTCTGCTAGTTTCTCTGGCAACTTGTTTTGGACTACCGCAGAGCATCCTTCATTTAGACATACTGTCGAAAACCCCTGCAGCTTCTTCTTATTCGAAAGAAGATCTTTAAAGAATTTGGCATACTTAGGCATATGCTGGAGTGCCTCGACAAAAGGAAGATTGATTTTTAGCTGTTTAAACATGCCCAAGAAATATCCATATTCCTGCGCATACTTCTGCCGCAGAAGACGAGCAGCATACGGAACTCGAGTAAGATCGACATCGGGACTCTTCTAATCTTCTATCTTCTTCTCATCGTTTGACGCGGTTGTTGCTGGGACTCGCCTCTCATGCGTCCTCACAAGAGTGTCCGTTTCTATCTCCTCGTCCACCGGCTCCTTATCATATGCCGGCGACTGCTCTTGATCACCTCCTCTATCACTACGGGTGGTCACCGCCTTCAACTGTGCCTTCGGGTTAAGCTCTGTGCTTCCATGAAATGCCCCGACCTGTTTATTAGGTAGCATCTGCTTCATCATCTCATCCACCTTTCTAGACATCTCCAAAAATGACGACTGCTGGTTCTTCAATAGTGTGTCATGATCAGCCAGTCTCTGCTATGTGTTATTATCTCTGTTAATAAGGTGAGAAAGCATGGTAGATTGCTTAGTCAGAAGTTCCTTAAGACCCGGATCCATACCGCTACTCCTTCCCGCACTCGAACTCCCTACTGCTGCCTCTGGGTCACTAACATGAATATGCTCCTGCCTTTGCTGAAAACACTGAGCATTACCTCCAACCATTGTTGGAGTTATTCCTCCATCTTGAGTTTCCATAGGCATTCGCTCCTCGATTCCGATTACCCAAGTAGTCCACCTTCTCCTGCTGATCGACCGGACAATCAACTGTGTCATTCCCTCCAAGACAAATTTCTCATTTCTGAGCGATCTTCTTCAACTCTCGGATATCGTTCTGCATTGCCTCTAAGGCAGCCGCTATGCTAGTATCATTCGAGACCTGATAAAGGCCTCGAGCGGATGATGTGGTGGTTTTAGAAGTACCTTGGGCGGACGGCTCCTTCTGCTCGGCTAAGGCGAAACTCTCAAACAATGACTCACACTTATCTAAATCCAGCTTCTCTAACATGTTTCCTCCAGCAGACGTATTGAATCTCTTCTGCATATCAAAGGTCAACCCATTATAGAATTTCTGGATACAGCCCATTCGAGTAGACCATGCTGGGGGCATCTACTAAGCAGATTATGGAGCCTTTCCCAAGCCAAAGGGTATGGCTCGTCAGGGTCCATGCGGAAGGAACAGATTTGATCACGAAGTTGCGAGGCTTCAGATGGCGGAAAATACTTCTTAAGGAATTCAGCTTGAAGATTATCCCAGGTAGTGATGGACCCAGGGGTAGTTTTTCCAACCATGATGAAGCACGACCCTCTAGAGAAAATGGAAAATGATGAAGGTATATAGTAGCACAAGTGAAGTTGGCAATATTGAAAGTGTCGCAAATACGAGTGAATTTGTTCAGATGGCCAGGCGCGTCCTTGTCTTCAAGTCCGTGAAATGGGGCATAATTAGTGATGGAATTCATGACGTTGGTCGGAATCTGCCAGTTATTAGCATCGGGCATCGCCGGACGTGTGATAGCAGACCATCTCCCCATAACTCCCTCATTCGCTCTCGAGTGAACCGTATGCCTATGGGAGTTAACGTCACCCATATCTAATAAGGAATCAGAAACCTATACCTTGCTTTCGCGTAGAGCACGTGTAATCTCTCGAAACTCCCTACGACGCTCCCGAAAATCTCTCTCGGATTCGTAAGAAGCAGTGAACTCTGGTGGTCCTAGTGAACATGTACGTCGCATATGTTGAAAAACAAGTAAAATATTGAGGATCCAAGCTTATCCCTAAAGCACACATGTTACATTCAAGGCACAAATAGCAATCAAGAACAATTAAAAAAATAAAATTAATTAGTTAACTTAAAACTAAAACTAAAAAAAAAAACAAAAAGAAAATAGAAAGTGTCCCCGGCAACGGCGCCAAAAACTAGATGTGCCCGAAGTGGTATATAAAATTTTAGAAAATAACGACCAAGCGCAACGAGTACTAAAAACCTAGAATACCGTAAACCAAACCACTAGCAACAGGCAAGTGAACCTATCGGGTATAGAATAGCTATGGGAAAACCGGGAATATACAACCCTAGAGACACTTATTAAATTAACGAGACTGGTTCTAAAAGCTAATTAAAAGTAATAATTAAGAAAATATTATTTTCGGATTTTTATTTATTTTATTTTAAAACTAATAATTAATTAAACTAATTACTTAATTAAAATAAAGTAAACTAGAAAATTAAATTACCGGAATAAGACTTTAGAAAATTCAAATGAGAGCAAGAGTTACCTACGCAAGGAATCCGAATAGTGACGACTTGGGCTCTTATCGGTTACATGAAAATGCTAAGGGAATCGGGAATCTAAAATAATCAAAATCTCATAAACAAAACCTGAAAATCGACAAGTCTAAAATAATCAACAAAACATCATCCAAGCCTAGATAGTTAAAAAGGGTTTTGCCAATACTCGTGTTCAAAACAAGAAAATAAATAAGTTCAATAATAAAGTTCAAAAAATGAATTATAAATCAAACCAAAAGAACCGTGTTTAGATGAGTAACACTTGATTGTTTCCTTCTCTTTTTCCCTTACTTGGATGAACACTAGCCTCAAAATAATAATATTCTTGCTACTTGTTGCTTCTGTTTGACTTGTGGCCCCTGTGGTGTCTCTTAATTGTTGCCGACTTCCAAGAAATAATATTAATAATGATATGTTGCAGCTAGCGGCTCTCCTCCAAAAACAAACCTCACGCAGGTTTTAATAATAATATAACAATAATAAATTTGCTGGTAGTTCTGCTTTTTGCGGCCAAGTCCACCAACCTATTTGGCTATAGGGTTTTTAAAAAACCTTTTTATTTCCTCAAAAACCTTCACCGACACTCCTTTCTTTCGTCTCTCCACCAAACAATTTCATTTGACTTTTTAAAAGGTATAGTAGCCTTCTACGTGAAAACTTGTTTTGCCTTCCACATAATAATCATCCTTTTAGCACCATCATTTTTTTTCTTTATCACTGCCTACAACGTTGGAATATATGTCAATAATTTAAACTCTCAATAAAATAATTCCATTGTTGTCAAAAGTTAATTCACAAGATACTAGTAAGTCAAATGTATATAATACAAATGTAAATAATAATAATAATTTACTCGTCTCAAGCTTAGTAAAAATATTTGATTTAAGTTGTTGTATAATGAGACCCTCAAACTATAAATATGAGCCAAATATGAATCATATTCAATTAAAACCTAGCTCAAAAGTATTCAAAACTGTAAGAAATATTTATATAATAATAAAAATATTTTAAACCACATCAGAAAGATTATTCGCAAACACATTCTCATAAATGGAAAAGTTTCATTTGACAATGTATTCTATGTTGAAGGATTGCAATATAACTTTTTGAGCATGTCCCAAATGTGTAATAAACGTTATAAGTTTTGTTTTGATGAATCACATTGTTTCATCTTGAAACCAGAGTTTGTGATACCACCGGAAATGATTATGATGGTGGCACCAAAAAACGTTAATTGTATGAATTGAGGATGAAAGATGATATTTATTAAGGTGGAACTTGTTTTGTTACTAAAGGTTCGGAAAATGGATCCAAACAATGGCATAGAAAATTATGTCATGTGAATTTGAAGAATATGAACAAACTTGTGAAAGGTGAGAATGTAATTAGTTTACCATCTAGGGAGTTTAAGCTTTAAGACAACTATATCTCATGCCAAAAAGGAACACGACATAAATCATCTCACAAAAAAACTGATGAGACTTGGGTGTAGATGATTACTCAAGAGTCACTTGGGTGTATTTCTTGGTTTTAAAGGATGAGACTGCATAAATGATTAAGAGTTGTGTGACTAGAATTGAGAATAAATTGGATGCAAGGGTCAAGGTAATGAGAAGTGACAACGGGTTGAGTTTAAGAATGGGAATATGACTGAATTTTGTCTTGCAAATGGAATATTTCAACAATTCAGTGCTCCAAGAACTCATGAACAAAATGGGGTTGCAAAAAGAAGGAATAGAAAACTAATAGAGACTACATGAACCATGTTAGAAGATGCTTATCTACCTGTATCATTTTGGGTAGAAGCAATCAATACTGCTTGCTATGTTCAGAATAGGGTCCTTTTCAACAAGAGAAAAAAATGCCTTATGAGTTTTGTACAAAAGAAAGCCCTACATCAAGTTTCTCAAGCCATTTGGATGCAAATGTTCTCTGTTAAACACCAAATACTACTTGAATAACTTCTTGTAAAGTCTTCAGACTGTTTCTTTGCTGGATATTCTTCACACTCAAAGGCATATATAGTGTATGTGAAAGATCTTATCTGATATTATTTTCAATGAGAATCAGTTTAATACTGTTGATGGAGCAAGTTGGTTGTTTGATTTGGAGAAGTTAATAAAATCCTTCAAAATCTATCTTGAAGACATTGATGAACATTCTTATAGAACAATTGTTCCTGAAGCAAACATTTAAAAGAAGATTCACTTAGATAAGTTATGATCGAAGGTTGCTAATGAAGACACTGAGTTCTCCTTTAAAAGGAAGGTTTCTAATGATGATGAAAATGAGGATAATGTGAAAGATGGGAGCCTTAAGAACAAGAACACACTGAAGCATCTGGTGTTCAAACTGATAATCAACAAGACCAGACTTAACATGACACACAGTTAATGTTAAAGAATTTGTTTTAGAATCTAAATCTTTCAAATTATGGTGCTTCAACATCCAATCAGATTAAGGACGAGGCTAATCTGAATGATATTGCACAAGATTTGAATATTGTAGAACCTGAACAAAATGATTCCTACATGGATTCAAATCTAACCTCAACTCACATCTTTCAAACTTCTTCAATTCAGAGAAACCATCCCATTGAATATATCATTGGTGACTTGCATGAAAGAGTGACCAGAGGTGCTTTGGAAGCTGCAAACATTTGCTTTATACTCATGGTTTCTATCTCAAATAAAACTAAAGAACATTGTTCAAGCTCTAAAGGACAATAGTTGGGTTTATGCGATGCAGGAGGAGTTAGCACAGTTCAGAAGATTGCAAGTCTAGGAGCTAGTTGATAAGCCAACAGGAAAATATGCAATTCGCACCAAGTAGGTTTTTCAGAAACAAAATGGATGAGAGAGGAATTGTAATAAAGAACAAAGAAAGATTGGTTGCTCTTGGATTCTTACAAGAAGAATGAATTTATTTTGAAGAGGTGTTTGCTCCTGTAGCAAGATTGGAGGCCATAAGAATCTTTTTGGCATATGATGCATCAAAGAATATTAGAGTGTTTCAGTTAGATGTAAAATCTGCCTTCTTGAATGGAAAGATAGAAGAGGAGGTGTATGCCACTCAACCTCCAGGTTTTGAGGATCCTGAGTGTCCAAATAAAGTACACAAACTTAACAACACTCTGTATGGACTACATCAAGCTCCAAGAGCTTGGTATGATGAGTTGTCAAATCATCTACTTGCCAATGAATTTCATAGTGGAGCCATTGACAAGACCTTATTCTACAAGAAAAGAGGAAGAGATCCACTCCTACTTCAAGTGTATGTTTATAATATCATCTTTGGTTCTACAAATAAGAATATGTGTATGGAGTTTGAGGAAGTCATGAAGTCAAGAACAACGTGAGTTCTATGGGAGAGATGAACTTATTCCTTGGATTGCAAGTTCAAAAAACTATGGATGGAATATTCATTAATTAATCCAAGTGTGTGAAAGACATCTTAACCAAGTTCAAGTGCCAATATTTGAAGACGGTTTCTACTCCAATGGACACACATGAAAAGATGGTAGCTGATGAAAAGGGGGAGCCTACAGATAAAGATGAATACATAGCCAAGATTGGACAATGTATCTAACTTCTTTAAGACTAGATGCCATGTTTGTTTTAGGTGTATGTGCAAGATTTCAAGCTAACCCCAAAGTATCACATATGACGGTTGTCAAGACACTCTTCAGATATTTAAAGGGAAAGCCAGACATGGGAATTTGGTATCCAAAGAACAAGTCTTTGATCTTCTTTCCTACACTGATAGTGATTTTGATGGACGCAATATGAGGAGGAAGTCAACATCTGTTGGTTGTTAATTCTTAGGAGACAGGCTTGTTTCATGGCAATGCAAAAAGCAAGAAACTGTGTCAATTTCAATTACTGAAGTTGAATGGATTACTGCATTTGCATGTTGTGCACAAGTCCTCTAAATTCAGAACCAACTACTTGAATATGGTCAGAATTTCTTGAACACTCCTATTCTTATGGAGAATACTGCTACTGCTACTATGTTTATTGTGAAAAATCCTGATCAACTCTCAAAGACCAAACATATTGAAATCAGACATCATTTCATCAGAGATCGCAATGTGAAAGGTTTAATAAAATGAAAAGAGTTCAAACTAGTGACAACTTGGCTGATTTGTACACCTAGCCACTAGATAAGACTAGATTCAATTTCCTTTTAAAAGCTTTTGGCATGTTCAACTCTAATGAAGTCTGATTGATGATATATGTCTCAATGTGCTTACTGATTGTGTTTTTTCAAAAGTCTTGAGTGATTTGTATGTGATTATGTGATTTTTTGTTATTATTCACTGTTTGCTTAAATGAATATTTGTGACATAGGTGTTCATGATACTTAAGTCTAAGGAATTGTGATTATGTTTCATGATAATTAATAAGTATGAGTGTGTCTGATTTGAATTGCATTATCTGCATACTTGTCAGAAATTAGTCATGATTACTGAATTGAAATGAATATGCATTTTGTGCTTAGGACAAGCTGTTTATGCATGATGTGTCATGAATGAAATTCATGTATACTTACTTGTGTTTATGCATTAATGTAACTTGCTGATTATGTGCTTGAATATGTGTGAAAATTGAAACAGTTTGACTTTGTCAAAACTACTTTTGTGCCAAAGCTTGTAAGATTAAATGACTTTTCAAAGAAGTTTTTTAAAAGTAAATTTTTTATATAAAAGAACAAACTTTTGGTGATGAGAGATATGATAAGATTATTCACTTCAAGCTTTAAAGAAACTTAAAAGGTTTTAAAAGGAGATTGATCCACCATCTTGGGAAATTATAGAAAATTGGTTATTTACACTAACTTTAAGGATATAATAGGTTAAAAAGCTATTAGTGCAGTCATTAATAAGTATGGTCGCTTTCCATGATGTTTAAGACATGAGGTGATATAAACTAATTGAAACTGCTATACTTAATATGGAGATATAGTGATGAAATATGCATGTCTCAAGATAAATCTCTCCACATGAAAGGAAGAAAGGTAACTACCCAATCATACACAAGCCTGTTGATATCTGGTCACTCAAAATGATTCATTTTATACATATGAAAAAGAACAAAAATTGTGCACAAAGGTTACACATCAACCAAAGGTTAATAAAGAATACAAATTTGAGGGTTTAAATTAGAACTACAAATGTGGGGCATCATTATAAATCCAAAACACCTTGAAGGGATGACTTGTAAGTCCGAACTGTGTGCATGTAAATCCAACGTTAAGCCTCAATGTTTGAAAAATTTTGAAATGATTAATTAATTACAAAAATAAATTATTTATGTTCTATCATAAGAATATATTTTGACCAAATATCAGCGGGTTGAAGTCAATTTAGTGTGATCTGGAGAAGGTTAAATATGGTTTGAGAAGAGATATGAGACATCATAGTGCATTAAGTGTAGTCCATCTAAGTATTATGCAAAAAATTGAACCTTAAGCATATCACCAAGTAATGAAATTCATGCTAAGCTTTTACCTGCTATTAACCTGCTGATTTGTCATAATAATGCTGAGAATGAAGTTTAGAAAGGTGATATAATCAATATGATCCCATGTTGAGATCTTTTCATAAAAGAAAAGGATTTGAAATGATAAACTGAAATTTAATCTCAAATACACCATTTGTTCTTAAAATTTTGATCCATAAAGAAAACTTGTTTAAGGTAAAGTTTAAGTCAAAGGGTTGACCTAATAGCAAATCAACTTCAAAATGTCTTAATTATTGATGATTGGCTATTCTGAATATGTTTTAAAATTACTACGTAGCTTTGAGTATACTTTAATGATTTTGTCTGGATATGTGTTTTTCGAGTATACTTGAATGTTTATTTGATGTTTATCTCTTTTGAGTAACTCAATGAATTATCGAGTAAACTTGAAGAATTATTGATGTGATTATGTTTTTGATTATGTATGACTAGTTTTCTTGGATGTATAAGTGTTTTCGGTAACTTTGTTTCTCGAGTACACTTTATGCTTGTAGTACACTTCTATGTTCAAGATTTGACATTCTAAGTATTTTCAAACATACTTCATGATTTCTAGCATACTTGATTAATTTCGAGTAAACTTTATCCTTCGAGCATACTTGGTTATGTTTCTTAGGAAAAGTTAACTTATTAACTACTTAATTTGTTTTTAGAGTAAAGTTATATTCAAGCATAGATTGACATTTAGGAATATATCTAAATTACTTTATTGAGAACTTTATTGATCTCAAGAAAAGTAGTCTACTTGAACAAATATACTTGATTATGAGGCTTGTGATTAATTTCTCGAGCAATCTTGTATATTTGAGTAAACTTCTTTCATTTTATCACTTGTTATATTTCTAGTAAATTAAAATTGAGTATATTTTCTTATCGAGCAAGCTTTGGTAAAATACCTTGCTCGAGCGAGCTTTGTGTTTGAAAATTTGAAAATAAGAATTTTTGGCAGTATTCTAATACTAAATGACAAAAATCATTTAAAACCCACTTTCAAACACAAAAGGGTGTAGCATAAAATGAGAACATAGAAAATTATTCATTTAGTTTTCCCTCTCTCTCTACTATTTCACTCAGCTTACTCGTACCCTAAGTTATTGAACCGTTGCTTGCTAAATAACTGTAAAAATTTATCATCCGCTGTAATTCCGACTTGGTAAGCTTTGATTAAGTGAATTCCGACACTCATTATGTGGGTTTAGGACTCTAATTTTTAATTTTACTAACGTCTTTATTTTATGTGTAGGTTACTAATTGTCGAAGAACAAGTCCATAAAGACTATCCGTTTATACTTTCTTCCTCAGTTATTTGTACATGGATGTTCAATCTATGTTCCACTAACTAACTTTTGATTTGAATGTGTGTTTACTAGTATATGTGCAGAAAGTGCGTATAAGTTTAAGCCGAAGCAAATTATGTGCGATTTTATCCAAATAACTAAGGAGAATCGCCCGTTGGAACTGATGATAAAATGATCATTTCATTCAAACTTGTGGTTTGCCCTCACGGAAAGCCCAATTATTTATAGAAATCATCACACAGATTTCCGGAGGTCAGCACAATATGTTGAAGATCTGGGGAAACTATGCTAGGCTGAGAAGTGGAGATCACTGAGGAACTTATCCGAACATGTTTGCAATTAAATGATAACTTTGTTGTACAATTTTCATATTCACATCAAAGGTTGTTGAGAGTTTTTCAAGAGACCATGGGCTATCAAGGAAATTTCAATGAGGAGCAGTTCCAGAAAAGAATGTTTCCATTAATCTGCTGGTTCCTAATTCATCATATTATACAAAGATTTTATCGGCGAAGGGGTACTTGGAATCTAACGAGCAGGGAGATAGAAACAACCACTATAGCTGTTCTATATGATCAACCGTTTACTCTTTCAAGAATGATATTTGAGGGCATGGTGACAAATTAAAGAAAAAGGGAAGCATATAAGTTTCTAATTTACCTAAGATTCTTGCAAATAATTTTCAATAGGCTACATCCTGATGTACCCAGATGATGGAAATAATGATGATCAAGGTGATGAACTTGGAGATAAGGTGATAGATGAAGAGAATGTGTTTGAGGTGCATTCACTGGTTGATGATCAGGTGATTCATGATGATGCTATTGATTCTGTAATCCAACATGCAACAAACTTGACACCACCTGACTCACCAGTTCAAACACAAACACATGAACCATACATACCATTCCCACCACACTCACCAATCCAAACCTAAACCCATGAACATTATATTCCTTCCCCACCACACTCACCACTTCAAACCCAAACTATTGAACCCTATATCCCTGAACCAACATTCTCTGACCCAATACCAGACGAACCTTATGTACATGAATTATTTATGCCACTTGATCAAACCAGCCATAAACATCATACCAATCACCATCCCACTCTCTAGAAATTGCTCAAATTGACCATTCTTCAAAACTATCCACAGAAACCCAAATACGGACACATCTAAGCTCACCCCTCATTCAAAGTCCAATCCATCAAACTCACACCCAAACAACCCAAATATTTAAACCTGAATCTGAACCTTTTAACCCTTCGCCATCAATAAACTCAAGAACGAACCTTTGAACCCAAACCTTTGATCTTTTAATTGAGAATTCTCACTTAAAGTCAGAAAACTTTGAACTAAGGGCAAGGAACATTGTTATGGACAGACAATTGAAAGATGCCCTACAAGAGATTCAAACCTTGAAATCTGAGGTTGAGAAGACCTCATATGCACTAAGACATGGGGAGAATATTCCTGTTGTTGTTGCTACTACTGAAAATTCTCTAAACATGATTAGGATGATCTATGTAGAAAGTGATGATGAGGAGGAAGAAATGAATGTAAATGATGATGATGATGTTAATGAGATGGTAAGGGAGATGAGGAGAATGTGATGGTAAAGGAGAATGTTATGGAGAATATAATTAAGAAAAATGTTGAAGAAAATATGGAAATTGATCAAGGTGTTGAAGATGAAGTAATGATTGAAAATAATTTAGACCTTGTCATTTTGTATGGTGAAATGATAAAATTGATTCCTTGATTGTACAAAAGAAGGAAGTGATTGATGAGGAGTTGGAGGACTTATTCAGGGACATAGATGAAATGCCAACTTCTATAATAAAAGAGGTTGGCTCATCTAAACCCACTGATGAAGATGAAAAGAGGAGGAAGGTGGAAGGAAAAGCTGTTGCTGAGAACAAGAGCCAGCTACAACCTCTGAAGAAGAAGATTGGTAGTTCAAATGACCACATTCTCTTAATAGATGATTCCTTTGTGAAAGCCAAATTGTTACGTGATCAACAGGTGAAAGAAATGTTTGTAAGGGAATTCTTGAATTACATGATGACCGAGAAAGAGATTGAGGATCAAAAATTCTTGTTGGAACAAATTGAACTATAGAATAAGCTTATAGCAGATGAAGAAGAGCTTGACTAAGAGGTTCTTTAGGGACTCTTGAATTTAAAGAAAACTAAAGATGCAGAGAAAGCTCTAGCAGTTGTGATGGAGTAGCATGTGGAAGTAACACCAACTACTAAACCAATGATTGAAGAAAACCTTGATAGGAAGATGGTGGTTGATAATTATGGCTAGAAAATACAAGATGAAATGGCCAAAGCATCATATGATAGGGTGATTCTTGGATTCTTAGAAAACATTAGGTCAGCTAAGAGGGAATGGCCTGTAACTTGGATAAATTTGAAAGTAAAAGGAAGAGGTATGGAAAGAATATTCCAAACTTTGAAGAGAGAATAAAGAAAACAAAAATGCATAAGGAGAAGGTGAATGTTGAGAAAGAGAAGGAGAAAACAACCGAAGAACCCATTCATGCAATACCTTTGCAAATGGTGAAAACTGAAGAGTATGAAGTGAGTGTGACAAGATGACCTTAATGAACCACACATTGGTGCATTGGAGGATCTATCTGACCTTGAGGAAGACGAGGAATGAGAAGGAGAAAAAGACAAAGAGATTGAATATAGTTCACCTCAAATTAATTTGAGTGATGTGCATATGGAAAACATTGAAGGTAAGATGGATGAATTATTAAGACAAGATACAAGAATTGTTGGTTTATTAAGACATGAAATGGAATATAAAGTTATCAAGAATCTTTTTGATGAAGATCTTGATCATTATTTGGGTAAGTTGGAAATACAAAGAGAGTTGAATTAAGAGCAAAAGCTAAGTTGGAAATAAAAGCAAGTGTATTAAGAAGATTTGGGGGGAATACTGGATTCCTTGTTGAACATGGTGTTGATTATGAAATTGTTAATTCGATGACAAAAGGAAGAAAAGTTTAAAGTGATATCTAAGAAAGTTCATGATGAGGAAAAGATAACTGCCATACATACAAGAGAGAGAGAACAGAAGGAGAAGGCACAAAGGGACAAAGTGGAGAAGGAGATAAAAAGGTTGGTTGACAAAGCAAGAGAAAGAATGACAAATGAAAAGAAAACTGCTTTATCTGAACAACAAGAGCAAAATACATACTACCAAAACAACCATAGGGTGTTTTAGCATACTACCTTCAAGATGCCAACGGCGGCGAGGCAATTGGGAGACAGACAACTTTTTGAGAGAAAAAGAGGTCAGTCTGATTCGCCTGCCTCCGCGTCAATGCCGACGCTTATGAGATTCCTATCATTTTCTCTTGCTAATCCTATGAGCTTGGACATTGATACGCACTCAATATCGTTCCTCATTGAATAGTTACCAAACCTTTCTTAGAATTCTCCATCTTGAACCTTTTCAAGATTTTGTCAATGTATGCACTTTGGTTTAAACCTATCAACCGCCTTGATCTATCCCTATAAATCATTATTCCCAAAATATAGACGGCTTCACCAAGATCTGAAAAACAACTCCCAAGCCAGGCTTTTACTCCTTCCATGGTTGGAATGTCATTTCCAAATAGTAGTATGTCATCAACTAACAATACCAAGAAAGTAAAGATGCTCTCACTAGTTTGCTTATACACACAAGCCTCATCAGCATTCTTGATGACTCCAAATTTCTTAACCTCTTCATGAAACCGGTGATTCCAACTTCTAGATGCTTGTTTCAATCCATAGATTGATTTCCTTAACTTGTATACTTTTTTAGAATGTTGTGGGTCAACAAAACCTTCTGGCTGAACCATATATACATCTTCTTCAAGATGTCCATTTAGGAAAGCGGTTATGACATCTTTTTTCCAAATCTCGTAGTCATAATGCGCGGCTATACAAAATAATATCCTAATTGACTTTAGCAATGCCACGGGAGAGAAGGTCTCATCATAATCAACCAGTTAAGTTTGAGTAAAACCTTTTGCTACAAGTCTTGCTTTATAAGAATCCAAGTTTCCATGCATATTGGTTTTCTTCTTGAAAACCTACTTCTTCCAACTGGTTTGGAGTTAGAAGGCGGTACAATCAAATCCCATAGTTGGTTGTCATGCATGGATTGCATCTCAACGTTCATGGCCTCAAGCCATTTGTCTCAATCGGTTTGTGACATTGCATCACGGTATGTGGCGGGTTCATCCAAATTTACCACATAGCATTCATCAGATGTGTGAAAGTTTTGTTTGCCTTGATCAACCATTTAATCATTTTCAGCAACCTCTTATTGATTGCTAGTATCAACCAAATGTGTATTGGCTTGTAGTTTTCGATCAACCTCGAGTTCCACCGTTCTACTAGTTCGTTCCATAAGGAACTTAATTTCCATGAACTCGGCCTTTCAAGCAATAAACACTTTCTGCTTAGTTAGGTTATAGAAATAATATACCATAGAGTCTTTGGGATATCCTACAAAGATACACTTAGTGGATCGGCTTTCTAATTTGTTTTGGGTGTTATGCTTAACATGCGCCTCACAACCCAATACCTTTATATATGATAATGATGATGCCCTTCCATGCCATATTACAAAAGGTGACTTGTCCACTTTCTTGGATGGGGCCATATTTAGAATAAGGGCTGCATAGAGCAATGCGAAATCCCAAAATGATAGAGGCAATGTGCTTCTAGCCATCATAGATTGAATCATATCCAATAGAGTTCAATTCCTTCTTTCGGACACACTATTATGTTGTGGTCCTTAGGGTGGAGTAAGTTGTGAGATGATCCCACAACTCCTAAGATGACCTTGAAAAGCATCACTAAAATATTCACCTCCTCTATCCGAATGAATTACTTTGATGGTTGTATTAAGTTGATTTTCTATTTCATATTTGAAGACTTTGAACATTTCAAAAGCTTCATCTTTGTGTGTTAACAAGTACACATACCCATAATGACTATAATCGTCAATATAGGTAATGAAGTATCTTTCACCATTCCTAGCCATTGCTTTAAAATGACCACATACATCCGAATGTATGATACCTAATAAGTCTTTTGCCCTTTCGTTTGTTCCACTGAAGGGTTACTTGGTCATCTTTCCTTCTAAACGAGATTCACACTCATCAAATGAATCATCTTCATTTGTTTCCAAAAGACCATTCTTTTGAAGTGTATGTATGTGATCTTTGTTTATGTGACCAATGAGACAATGCAGAAGATAGGTCTTACTAAAATCCATTTTGTTGACCGAAGATAGCTCACCAATGCTCTTGTCCCATCCATTGATGTTGTAATTCATGACAAAAGTCTCAAATTTCTTGGCTAGGCCATTGAGGATTAAATCTGTGTTAAACTCTTTTGAGATGAGGCAATTTAGTTGTTCTAGTCGATCAATGTGGCTTTTCATCTTAAGCACATAAGATGAAATCGATTGGGTTCCTTACATACGACATGCATGAAGCGCTCGATCAGTTTTGAAGAGTTCCACCCTAGCTTATGTAACGAACATTTCCTTTTGTTGGGAAATCATTCCGTATGCCCCATGATTGTCAAAGTCCTTTTGAATCTCGGGAATCTTAGCTCCCACCATGAGGCAAGAAACTTGCACCGAATCGTTGGTGTATTTTAACCAATCGTTATAGGCATCTAGATCGTCAATGTTAGGTTCGTCAGGAATAGGATTGTCCAATATGTTTCTCTTGCTTGAGAACGATTCTCAAGCTTCGATACCAATCCATAAAATATTTGTAGTTGAGACGATCCTTATCGAGTATGGCTCTTAGTGATAGGTTATTTACAGGTGGGATAATCTCGTTTTAAAAATTCTAGATTGGAAAACAATTTGTGTAACTTGCATTTGAATGCATTCAAATGTATGGTACTACGTTAAAAACTAATTTTCAATGTTGCTTTTAATAAAACCCATTTTATTGTGAAATCATTAACCTTTAATAAAAATCAAATTTATTACCTAATGACAGAAAAGGAAGCAATTTTATGCAAGTTGTTGATTTTATGTTGATAACTATCCATATGCATAACAAGATAAAACAAAAGTTAAATCAACCAACCAAGCATAAATAAAACAACCACAAGTTCATAACCATAGCCAACTAATCTTGACAACACTTGTTGACCGAAACAAGTGTGCCAAAAGGTCTATCCTAAGGGACAAAATTAACACTAGGCTCGTTTCAGTGAACTCCCACTTGATCCCGCATCCAAATATCTCAAGTATCCACTTTGTGTTATGACTCCTCCACTTTAATTGGGCTTACTTTTGGGTTCCAACTTCAGCTTCTAGTTTTCTTGGGCCTCCATGTTTGAGTTTTGATTATATGGGCCAAAATCCATCTTGGACCATGAGGTCCATTAAGGCCCAAAATGGCCCAAAACCAAAACCCTAATTTCTCGTGTATATTCTTTTACAAAAAAAATATCCTAATACATATTTATCTTGTAAAAGAAATACAACTAATCTATTTATTATTACAAACCAATATGAAATAAATAAATAGATTACAAACCCAAATAAATAAATATTACAACCATATTGAATAACCGAATAAATCAGAATACAAACATTCATCCAAACACAAGGTCATGACTAGGTTATGTGTTGGAACCCGTTACGGATCTAGCCGCTATGATACATCGATTATACAATACGAATCTAAACGTTAAATTATTACTTTATTGATAAATATGGAAGAATACATTATGGTGGATGGAAATAACTTATGGAGAGCATAATTTAAATAAGTACACCTACAAATGAGCATGAATATGCCTATTTATAGGCCAAAGCACCAATTCGTTAATTTAGTCTAATTCGTTATATCTTCATAACGAATTAGACTCCATTCGTTATGATTCCATAACGAGTGATGATAACTTAACGAACCAGCCTCCATTCGTTATATTACATAACGAATGGGCTTATAAACTTAATGAACTAGCTCTCATTCGTTATGCTACCATAACGAATGAGCTTATACCTTAACGAACTAGCCTAGCATATAACGAATGGACCTCATTCGCTATACAAACCATAGCGAATGGGCCATTTACAATAAATAAACAATCTAGACTATGTATAACTTATTCGAATGCTACGGACAACCATTTCGTGCACTAACAGACACCCCCTTTTCCGTAGCTATCGAATACTTTAATCTTGAATACTTTAACTGCAAATCACCAGTCACAAACCGTGCACTAACAGACACCCCCTTGACTGATGATTTTCGGGCTTGTGCAAACGGACAATCTTTAAATCTTTTCAACAAACCAACAACCTGTAGCTTCTCATATCAGATCACCCCCTCATTGTGAGCAACTCTTGGAGATCATTCCGATCATCCACTGGCGTATGATATGGTTAAATCTTTCAACAATCAGCAGCAAGTCATCAGCTATCTGTCAACACCGGTAAAAGAAAAACATATCTTTACGTTTAACCTCGTCACACATCTTCATGAACAACTCGATCATTCAACATCTTTCACTTCGGTTTTCCCTCTCTTGATAACGTGTATCCAAATATACTTTTTGAAGCTCTTCCACATCTCGTTCGCAAATATGCACTAATGTTTGGGCATAAGATTCAGAGTTCCAACCTTCATTAATAAACCTCAAATGATCAAATTTTTCACTCCAATGATAAAACTCGTATATTCTTCAATAAGATCAACTCGTTCGAGAATTGTCCCCCTCAACAGAAGTAATCCGCCATTTACTCGTAGCCAACATAGTCAGGATCAAGTCCTTCAGAAAGAAGTAAACGAACAAGCACTCGTATCCCATATAGTTAGGTTTCAATCTTTGAACAAATCAATCACCAATCGAAGAACAACTGCAGTCTTGAACTCAGTTAACCGCAGCTTTTCAAACACGAATTACCACCCGAATTGCAGTAATTTTTCAAGAAACCTTGCAAAGGTAGGAAGATACAAGCCAAATAATCTCAAATGAAAGTTTTATCTCCCCCTTTTCTTGACAAATTCGGCAAGGTCTTAAATAATCTTCAATGTTCACAAACAAACACACTCCTCCTTAAATTACACGAGATCTCCCCCTTGGCCAGTCGAAACGCATAAACAGTCAGCCTAAAAATACATTACCAAAATTTGAGAGAAGAGTCTCCAATACATTAGATACATCCCAGAAAAATTTCAATTAAGAAAATTTTTCCCGATTTTCCCGCCAAAAATTCATCAAAAAATTTCGAAAAATAAATTTTAACGCCAAAATTTTCAAGAATGAAAACTCGCTTACGAGGAGAATTCTGGAAAAAATTCGTGCAAGAAAATTTTTCCCGCCATTTTACTTTTTTTTTTAACGAATTGCCTCTCTAATTCGTTATAAATAATTCTCCCATTCGTTAACTTAGTTCGTCATCTCCATTCGTTAACTCAGTTCGTTATAAATTATCCACCATTCGTCAACCATTCACTGATTCGTTATACACTTAACGAATCAACTCAATTCGTTATAACAATTACACAAATGGCCTCCCATTCGTTAAGATTTCACTTCGTTATAACAGTTAACGAATCACCTTGATTCGTTATCAATACCTTAACGAATCACCTTCACGAAATAACTTAACGAATTGCCTTAATTCGTTATCATAACCTTAGCGAATTAGCTTAACGAATCACTCTAATTCGTTATCATAACCTTAACGAATTAACACTTAATTCGTTAAATATGCCTTAACGAATTAACTTATCGAATCACTCTAATTCGTTAACTTTTCCATAACAAATTGCCACAGTAATAACGAATCGCTACCGTAACGAATCAGGTTGTTGGATCTGTAACTGCTTCGCCTGAAAAACGTTTTTCACCGGAAAAAACTGTTACATCGCCGGAAAAACTCAGATCTGGCCGGAATCTGGATTTTTTGAACTTCATCCATGGTGAAATCATCAAAACAACATAAATAACCATGAAAATCTACCCGAACACTCGGATTTTCACCACGATTCCGAATATATCAACCATTAAACTTAACAACCATTAATTCAACATAAACCGAATTCAAAAGTTAACATACTCTTCCAACTTTTGAACTCAGAGTAGAAACAAACTTTTGGATCATTAAATAAAGCAGATTCTTTTTCACTTGCGGCATGAGTAAGAAAAGCAGTGATAGGTGAAATTGTTGAACTCAGAGGCATACTTCCACCATAGAAAGCCGGATCTTGATTTTCTTTTGAAGACTTTTGACACTTAAGATCATATTCTCTTGCTTCGATCTTTTGTAGGAATTCAAGTGCTGTCAAATCTTCATTCAGAAAATAATCATTCTCTTTCAAAACCATGAGAAATGTTGAATAGGAACTAAGAAACACACTCTTGATAGTGTCAATTTTATCTCTTTCAGAAATTTCCATTCTCATTTTATCCATTTCAGCAATCAAGTGACTAAATCTGGTAGTCATTTCTTCAACTGTTTCTCCTTTTAATAAATTAAAGTTTCGAAATTGAAACTTGAGCATCACTTTCTTACTCTCAGTTGTGTTTCCCATACTTCTCATACGCAGATGTTGAAACAAAGATGCACATCTCTTGATACTTCCAACTTGATGAAAAATATTCTCTGGTAAAGCCATAGTCAATGTAGAATATGCTTTTATCTCAATTTCTAAAGCTTTCTTCTCTTCTTGTGAGTATTGAGAGACAGCTTTAGGAGTATACCCAACAGTATCATCACCAATCATTGGTGCAACATAAACCTCATCCAGACAATATGAACAGTCAGGATGAACCGATCCTAAATGTGCCCGAAACCGAGGTTCCCATTTGGCGAAGTCACTGAATTTCATCAATCTTGGACATTTAGAATGTGAACCAATCTCGGTATCAAGTTGCAACATCTGTTGCATCAACATATTTTGAGACGCCAATGCATACATACCAGCCATCTTCAAAAATAAAATATCTTAATGAATCAAAGAACAGTAATAGCGAACTGTGAATAGTTGTAGCGAATCAAGACTTAACGAATCAAGTCTTAACGAATCAAGTCTTAACGAATGAGGAGAATAGGTTAACGAATCAAAAGTCAACTAAGCGAGTCAACCTTAAAGAATCACAACTAAGTTTAACGAATCACCCAAATGGCGAAACAGATAACGAATGTGATAAAGGCTTAACGAATCATAAGTCAACTTAACGAATTGACTAAACGAATTGACCAAGTCAACTTAACGAATTGATCAAGCGAATTGACCAAGTCAACTTAACGAATTGATCAAGCGAATTGACCAAGTCAACTTAACGAATTACTTAGGAATGCTTAGCGAATTAAGATAACGAATCAGCTATTGTTGATAACGAATCAACACTATAGCGAATTATAATATAACGAATCAGGTTGTTACAACCGTTTGTAACAAACTTGATTCCTTTTTGCCACGTGGCAAAAAGTTGTTATGGCATAAATTCCAAGACAAACACGTGTCAAACGAATCAGTTATCTAGTTAACGAACTAGATAACACGAATTGATTAACTCACACGAATCAGCTAGCGAACTGATTAGCGAATGACAAGAATTGATAGCGAATCAAATTAAAGACATAGCGAATCGCCTAAAATTTTATAACGAATCACATTCATCTTCAAATCTTCAAACATTCAAGAACAAATTTCCAGAAATATGAAGATCAAACCCAGAAATATATCAATTCCAGATCTGTAATACACACACAATTCTTAACCAAACTCAACACATAATATACCAAAATGCTCGTAATCGCAAAGCGAATTCAACCCAACACATCTCGTAACCAATTAACACCATACACGAACCAATTTCGACCAAAATCAAACCCCTGTTCACGGACTTAAACCGAAAGCACAATACACATCCCAAATCCAATTTACAATTCAATTCCACACAATTGAACCTCAATTATACCTTAACTAAACCAGTTTCACTCTAATCCATCCATAATCAATCCAAAACAACCCAAATTGATTCAAATTCAATCCAAACAGAAAAATAACACAAAACTATAATAATAACAATCAAAACCTAGTGAATTGAGCCCCGAAAGCTTTGATACCACTTGTTGGAACCCGTTACGGATCTAGCCGCTATGATACATCGATTATACAATACGAATCTAAACGTTAAATTATTACTTTATTGATAAATATGGAATAATACATTATGGTGGATGGAAATAACTTATGGAGAGCATAATTTAAATATGTACACCTACAAATGAGCATGAATATGCCTATTTATAGGCCAAAGAACCAATTCGTTAATTTAGTCTAATTCGTTATATCTTCATAACGAATTAGACTGCATTCGTTATGATTCCATAACGAGTGATGATAACTTAACGAACCAGCCTCCATTCGTTATATTACATAACTAATGGGCTTATAAACTTAACGAACTAGCTCTTATTCGTTATGCTACCATAACGAATGAGCTTATACCTTAACGAACTAGCCTAGCATATAACGAATGGACCTCATTCGCTATACAAACCATAGCGAATGGGCCATTTACAATAAATAAACAATCTAGACTATGTATAACTTATTCGAATGCTACGGAAAACCATTTCGTGCACTAACATTATGAACAACCAAATACACATCCAAATATTCAAGTAATACAAGTCCAAAATGGTTCCTCTTTTAACCCTTAAAATTTCGAGTTTTGTCCAAACAAAATAACCAATCATCCATATGACTTAATTTTTTGAAAGACCGGTTGCCGGATCATATGAAGTCATCCTATATATGTAAGTTCAATACAATACGGACCGAATACATTGTGTTACTATGCTAAGCTATAAGGCAGAACCGAATAGCAAAGGAGTCAAATGCATAACAACTCATCTTAACAATCACTCTTGAATATAAAAATATAAGAGAGTACAAGTGATTCACAAAGTATTTTCACCAAAATATTTCAAAATTTGACAAAGTTTCACCCATTTATACATGTTGGCCAATGGGCGTATAAGTCTATAGTGTATAAGACTTATACGGGCATATAAACATTGGGAACAGACTCATACGTCCTTAACATTCTATCATGACCAAAAAAAGCTCGTTTCATATTACAAGACCTAGCATTAAACATTTTACACTAACAGACTCCCCCTTGGATGATGCTAGATCTTGACTTATGCATTATGTTATTCCAAAAACTTTAAACCTGATTAATACAATTTGTAGATATAATTGACCTCGGTCATATAAACTTCAAAATATGGATCTATCAAATTGCCCATGGCTGCTTGTCATCACCCCAGGCATCCAAAGATTCATTTGGTTGTCCTTGGTCTAATCTATTATGGTGATGGTGAACAAAACTTTTAAATGAACACCTTCATAGATTCCGATCATCTATCCTATACTCGGACATATTATATTATGAGAAGTAATCCACCATCTTGCGGACATTAGACTAGAAATGGAATCTTCTAACAATCCTTTCGTACTTTCCTTGCAAATCCTTGAGTGAACAACATATTCATCATCATCCGAATCATCATCATTTGAATCATAAACTTCTTTAGACCAAACCATCTGCAATTCACACAGAAACAATGAATATATTAATATGACCTTGAAAATATTAAGCAATGATTTCGCACACAAACGTTAATTTTGACTTAAAAACATAAATTTGACTTTTTTACAATATGTTGACTTTCTAATCTAACAATGATTATCAACAATTAAGATCAAATATCATCAACATGACTCAAACTATATCATTTTAGTTACCAAATTATTCAAAAATACAACTTAAACAGTTCAATTTCGAGTTTTCAAAGAACTTCTGAAAAACCCATTTCTGATTTTATCCAATTGATCAACATAAAATTCATACTATCATTGGATAGACATTAACATACCTGAATTGTAGTATAATCAACTCAAAACAGATGCTATTTAAGATTGATAGTTTTGTAAGAGTTTAAACTGAATTGCGCCTGATATAATAAACATTACTGAGTATTAATACTGAAACTACTAGTTTGTTGGTCATTCTCGAAAATCCCATCTACAGTTGATCCACTAGATACTTCTAAACTATATTATATTTGTTTAGCGGAAAATATCTATATAGAACAAACATATACGCCCGTATAAGTAGAATATACTTATCCGCCATATATGTTACATCATTGACATATATAGTGTATTTGTGTTAAACTTATACGTTTAATACATATCCGCTTGGCATGAAAGTAATACATATCAGATCATAAAATTCACACTTTCGAATCCAATCAAGTCCAAATTAACAACCTTGAATAAACTCTTTTGACAATTAATCCCATTTTGAAAATTTTCAATGAAAACAACCACTTGATTCAGTTTCTCGGATATCCAAACCCGTTTCTCCATTCACCAAAATCTAAAATAATACAGAAATGTAAAATCTTTTTTTTTCTTAACTGAACGCTGTAAAATAAAAATTTTCAAAATAATATTTTACAAACACTCAAACAAGAATAAAAGAAACAAATTTCCGTGAGTTGAGCAAGGAATCATATTGCTCTATCTGTTCTTCCATCATAGTATTATATTTTAGCTTTATTACGTCTGATGTTAAGTCAGTCATTGGTATTGTTGTCCACTTAAACTTTAAACAAAAGTTTCACATAAATCAGTGATACGATTAACATTCATTTAAGCACGCAATATCATATAGAGATCAGGTTCTAATATTGATTTAGGCTTAATTTGATTTTTTCCATGTCACCCAAACTTGACTTAAACCTTAGAATCAACAAATCAAAACATTTTAAAATTTTTATTTTGCAATCTTAGCAACAATTTTCCACAAGAAGGTATACCCCCGTTATCAAGCAATACCCTAAGTTTCCTTTACCACGGATGAGTATGCACGATTTTATTTGTCGTCTTGCAGAAATTGTCTTTTGTGGTCTGCTTCTTAATGGTAATAAGACGCGAGCAAGGGTACAATGTATGACTAACAGCGTGTTTGATCAAGTTAGTACAAACTGACAAGTTTAATGACTTTCACCAAAATGAATACCCAGATAAAAACCACATTAAGACCCAATGGTTCTAGAAACCTAAAGTATCCTATTAGTATAGGATTTAAGGTTATAAAATACACCATTGAAGTGTAGATTATATACAAGATACTTAATACACTTTTATTAATTCTTTATTTTGGTGATCTACCAAAACATAAGGCTATTTAGGTTTATATCACTTATGCTATTACTGTTTGTTTTAAAGCCTACCAATGCACCGAACATTAAGCAATAGACTGTTATACCTAATTTTACCGGTACTTGAAACAAGATGATCAATGTACTATCAATTTCCTTTTATGCTTCAAAACTCATTTTGAGTAGCATTTTCTATTGTTTTTGTATTTTTATAATTGTTTTTCAATGTTTTTGAATTTTAAGATTTTTCAATGTTTTTGAATTTTAAGATTTATAAATGTTTTTGTATTTTTCCAAAATCAAAAACTATGTACAAAATTTTGATAAAATATTTACAATGAAACAATACCTTGATGAATGGTTACACAAGGTCAGAATCCATATCCTCGGGATCACTCTTATTCCCACCTCCCAAATTTTTAATACCATTAAGACCCAACAAATACAAAAATCTGTTTTTATTAAAAGCTTTAGTAAAAAGATCGGCTTTTTGTTCGTCGGGGTTAATTTTGTCTATGGTTATCAACTTCTTTTCGTAGCAATCACGAATGAAGTGCTACTGTATATCTATATGTTTAGTTTTAGTGTGATTTACTGTGTTTTTTTGTTATGGATATAGCCGCAATGTTATCTACAAATATGCGAGTAGTAAGAAATTTCAAACCGTAATCGCGCATCTGCTGTTGTATCCATAGAACCTGAGAACAACAACTGGATGCAGCCACGTACTCAGCTTCACGTGTAGAGAGCGATACAGTTGTCTGCTTCTTACACTACCATGTCACCAACCTGCTACCAAAAAATTTACCAACGACGGTAGTTGACCTAGCATTTAGCTTGCAACTTCCATATTCTGAATCAGATTAAGCTCTTAGCTCTATAACATCATCTCTTGCTTACCAAAGACCGACCCCTTGACATCCATTTAGATACCGAAGTATACGCTTCACCAATGTTAGGTAAGAGACTTTTGGATTGGATTGATATTAGGCGTACAAACAAGTTGGATACATGATGTGTGGCGTTGATGCGGCGATGTACATGAGAGAGCCGATCATGGAACGATAAAGTGTCCCTTCAACCATCTCCCCGGTGGGATCAGGACTGATTCTATGATTAAGAGGAATAGGAGTGCTGATCGGCGTTGAGTTAGCCATTTTGATCTTCTCTAGAATATCAATGACATACTTCGTCTGATGTATAAAGATACCATCAGAAAGCTGATCAACTAGTAATCCCAAGAAAAACTTCAATTCTCCCATTGTGCTCATCTCAAACTTCGATTTCATCACCTCCTCAAATTCCTTGCACAAAACATCATTTGTCGACCCAAATATGATATCGTCAATGTAGACCTGGACTATCAGCAAATGACCATCTACTTCCTTCGTGAAGAATGTACAATCGATGGGGCAACGAACAAACCTATTGTCCAACAGGTGTTGGGAAAATGTTTCATACCAAGCTCTCTGGGCTTGATGTAATTCGTAAAGAGCTTGGTCGAGCAAGTACACATTGTCTTTGTGGATCGGATCGACAAACTCCGGTGGTTGTCTCACATAGACTTCTTCACCCAATTTTCAATTAAGGAAAGAAGACATCACATCTAGCTGATAAACCTTGAATCATTTCCATATGCAAAAGCCAAGAATAATCTGATTGCTACAAGTCTAGCCAAGGGAGCATAGACTTCATTATAGTCGATTCCTTCCCATTGGTTAAATCCAAGAACCACCAATCGAGCCTTATTTCTGACAATCATTCCATTTTTATCCTGTTTACACTTGAAGACCCATTTGGTATTTATACACCTTTTGTCATCTGGCCGATCAACAAGTCTTCACACTCCTACTTTTTCAAACTATAATAACTCCTCTTGCATCACATTGACCTAGCTTTATTCTATCAACGCTTGCTTATAGGTCTTTGGTTCAATTTGTTAGAAAAAACTTTTAAACGCGAACCAATTTGGAGAGGAGTAATTTGTGAATAGTAACAACGAAGGCTCTAGTCGATTTCACTTCTAGTTTGCAACCTTATGTTGAAATCACCAATGATGTTCTCCTCCGGGTGATATGACAATGTTCTAGGAGTAACATCAGCAGGTACCGCCATATCAGTTGGAATTTTATTGGCATTTTCTTCTTCAATCACTTCAACAGATTCAGACTCTAGTTGAACTAAAGAATCAATCACGTCATCGTGATCCTCAACATCATCATCAAAGGATGGTGTAGCTGGAGTATCTTCAGAAGAATTATCAACATTTGGTGTCGGGTCATCAGTGAAAAATTTACCATCGGGATCAAGAATGTTATTGAAATAACAGTGTGGTAGCTTCCTCAGAGATTTCATCTTCAGGAAATGAGAAACAACTCCACAGGCTGTCATAATCAACCATCCACGAGTTTCCCACTCATTGAGTTGGAGTAGCATAACATTGACAGTCAACGTGTTGCACTTGCACAATTTGTTTAATTCTAGGTCAGAATACTCATTATAATGGACTAGCATAACCAAAGAAGAATCCCTCCACAGACTTAGCACCAAATTTACCATCGGGATCAAGAAAGGTACATTGTGATCCAAATGGTTCAAGCCACTTCAAGTTCGGTTTTCGCCGATTTAGCAACTGGAACCATGTTCTGTTGTAATTCTTTAACATTAAAAACAGTTAAGTGTATAACAAGCCAAAGCAACTGCTTCTGACCAAACACTAACTGGTAGTATTGAGTCAGCCAACATAACCCTTGTTATCTCAGTCAATGTCTTATTATTTCAGTCAGCAGCCCCATTCTGTTGTGAAGTATAGGGTGCACTAAATTCATGAAGAAATCCACTCTCATCACAGTACTTAGGCAAACGGTTGTTCCTGAATTCGGTAC